>NW_006800268.1:134130-205682 GCF_000485575.1 Poecilia formosa
TGTGTGTGTGTGTGTGTGCGCGCACACGCACCACAGTCCGGGAGAACCGGCAGGCTGCCAGAGAATCACCTGGATTCAGATGACTTAACTCCTCAAATGGGTAAAAAATTCTGAACTGAATCTTAATTCTGACCCTGGAGACTGGCTGTCAGACAGACCAATAATCTCAAGGCAATTGCAAACACGAAAGCATTTCTGGACTTTAAGTGTTACTTCTGACATTTTCAACTGATTGCCTTATTAGGAGTTTCCCATAAATTTCTCTAAGAGTCAACAGAAAACTTAACTTAAATATTGAAACGCTGGAAGAGCTCATTCTGAGAAAAGCACCCCGATCACTCTTTACATTTAATAATCTTCTTTCCATCAGTGGTGGAAAACAGATTATTGCTGATGCTTGCACAGAGTGTGAATTATACAAGGAGATTCAATATAAACTGATGACTGTGACCTATGTCCATTATTACTGTACCATACGCAGCGGTACTGAATCTAGAGAATAAAAGGACTCAACAAGGAAACCCTCTTCTATAGGTGGTCATCCTTTAAGAAGGAAGTTGTCAGATAATCACCAGGGTGATCTGATCTAAGCAGCTTTGCATGTCTTTAATCCCATTTGTGAACACATCAGTATTGCCATCAAGATGGCAACAAATGAGTCAAAGCAACCAATGATGCAATTTGAAGCAAGAGCTGGGATTAGGTGTGTGCTGACCATAGGAAAGCAGTCTGGATAATCACATGACACAGGGACAAAATGTTTGCTAATTACAATGCTCTCTATTTATATTCTTACCAAAAACGCTTTACAAGTATGCATTACCAACATAAATTATTTTTGGCCCTCTGCCTAGTCTGTCACGTTTTTTTGAGATTGGAGTTGTTTTAAGAAGTCCACTTTTGGTGTTAGCACCTGGTTTACAATGCCATGTGCTTTCAGGTCGTCAATTACAATAAACACAATGTATATATGATGTGCTTGTATGCGTAGATTCAGTTTGTAAAAAAAGTTTAAATGAAACAAATTTGATGTTTACCCTACCTGTGAAGCTGGTGAATTGGTGTAACTGCTCCTTTAAGAATGGAGTCAAAACAAAGCGTGGGGCGGCTAGCCGCACGGAAGTGGTTTCGTCTCGGCGGCTTTACAACAGCACCTGTTTGAGAAATGATAGCTCCTGCATATTTAATATCCAGTTACCTCTAATAACTGTTTCTCATGTCTCAAAGGGAGTATTTTATATTTCATTAATATATCAAACATATATTTACATTAAACGAGCTACACGAAGGAGCGTTAGCTAGCCTGTTAGCTAGCTTGATAAAAGCAAGCAGCCATGCCGTCCTACTCAGAAGTGAGAAAAAGCAACCACTTCTACTATTTCATCAAGTTCACACTAAATGTCTACTCAATGCTTTTCTCGGTAAGTGCGAGATGCATTTTATTATGTCTGTATCCGCTTGGAGTTTATTTGAGTCTAAATGCCGAGCTAGAGATCAACTTTTAAAGCATCTTTCCAGTCTTCATTTACATAACACTTATTTTTAAATGTACCGCTTTGCTCCAGACCCATAGATGTTTAAGAAAATATAAATTCATATAGATTATAAATGTATGCTATCCTCCCAACAATTCGGCATACACTACAAATACATTTATGGCCTCTCTGATAGTAATTTCAATCGAAATCAGTAACTCGCCCTTAACCACAGAGCACTTCTACCTTTAAAGCATCACATATAGCTGGGCTTTTCTGATATTTCATTAAAATCATTGTTCCTTTGTTGAATCGCACACATGGCGCTTTTATAATAAACGCAATTTGGTTAATAATAAACGGTACATGTTATTGTGATGTCTTAGAGCTCTGTGGATACAAGCTAATAGATGAATGATTCATACCGGTGGAAAATATTCAAAACACCGTAACATTTTATAGTGTAATACGTTTACATTGCGCCAGGAGATGGACAGTGTTTTAACATAATTTCCCGACATATTCACGGTTCCATTTGTCTCTTAGACAATACAAAGCCATCAGTCAGTGGCCAACAAACAGCACGGTGGTGCAGGGCGTTGGATGCTCTTAAAGGGATGGAATGATAATGGAATTGATTCTGCCGACACAAAACACGAGCAAGTGAGAAGTACAGAAGAAAAAGACATCAACCTTGCTGCTGTTTTCTTGCTCAGAGATTGTTATTCCTGTCATTACGGCGTTAGGACCTTTTAATATATTTAGCTTAATGTCAGCAAAAAATATATTTCAGCAAAGTTTGATTTCTGTAACGAATATAATATAACAAATTGAGTTATTACAGCTCTATTATTTATAGCCTTCAATTTTTGGGAATGCATAAAAATGTAGAAAAATTTTTAATATAGGGGCAAATTAACAAAAAAGTTGTTAAATGTGCTGTTTTAAAAAGTTGTACTGATGACTATTTTTGCTTTGTGGTTCTTTGTCTATTAAGGGGGAAAAAGTGCAACAAGCCGACATTTGTCTGCTTTGTGGTCAGAAATGTTGTGAGATGGCCAAATTTGTCTTTCTTTGCAATTGAATCTTCTTCAAGCTAACTGGGTGTGTGCAGAAACAAGTGGGAGAAGGGGTCAGTAGTGGTTAGCTCTATTCTCCATTCAGAAACTCCTCTTATGGCAGAATGATGTGTGGTTTCCTGATACAAGAACCTCAAACCACAGGGAGCGTATGAAGTAGAATTTGAGCAATTTGAAATCAGGAACTCTCTCAAACTTTGGATTTATTTTTATTTATTATTTTTTTTGTAGAAAATATGTATAATCAAATGAAAATGTAGCTCATTCTATTGACATGGTATTGGCTGGTGTTTGCAAAGAAGCCAATCCAGGAGTGCCATTCATTCAGGAAACAAAGCGTAGAATAAGTCTGAATAGATCTGCCCTAATCTGGCATATTGTCACCAATAGCAGATCCAGAATTATTTTCAACATCAGATCATATCGGTGCATCTCCACTTTTATCCTCCTCTGTTTTCTACAGAAACATCTGTCCTGGAACTTTGTGTTGAATGTGATTGTAAACCATTCGTAGCTTGATCCTGTTAGCGCTCCAGAATGCCTCTAATGTGATTTGCCTCTTCCTCTGGCTCTCCTTTCTGCTGCTGTGATTTAGGCCGCTGTGGACTTCCTCCACAGACAAAGGCTCCTTTGGCCCCAAGCTAGCCATGTAGACTTAATTAGAGTTATCGTCGCTGTGGGAGTGTTGGATTTAGCTAATGTCTGTAAAGTCTGATTCTAATGACAGAAGGAAAGCGGCAGGTGTCCGGTGAGATTGACCCACACTCACCCAGTGTTTGCTTTCTCTGACTGACGATTGTACATTCAGAAAATTAAAGCGTGGTTTCAAAAGTTGACATTGATCAGATCTTTGCTGTGTCACTTTTCTGCCATCAGTAGACTAATTTAGGGGAGATATAAAGATGCTGTAGCTAAAAGGAAGGTTAGTGCTGATATGGGATGTGGGAAGCCAGGCTGGATTACTTAACAAGGTTTTGTACGAGGTTCTCAGCTGTTAAATGGAGTTGGAGTAGATTGCCTCTGTGTCCAAATGAAAATCAAAAGCAAAGACGGCTACTTCATACTTCATGTATTCTAGCACTTTCCATTAACCAAATGAAAGTAGTGCTAGTGATTCAATTTGAACTAAGTTGGTAACTCACACCATGCAGCAGCTGAGCTGGCAGCTGTTCATGTACGACAGAATAATCATTCATTTAAGGTTAATAAATACCATTTTCTATGGATTTATACGTTTATTTATGTATGTAATAAAGGCTAACATTTTATTTCAGTTGCTTGTATTTGTGCTGTTGCAAATGGTAATAAAGGTCTCATAAATTAGATTAATGTTTAAGTGCAAAATTACCTGGAAAGGCATAAAAATGTTCTTTAGGTGTAAACTTATTGTTGATGGAAATCACATACCCACTTTTAATCTCAGTGATGCTGCTTTGAGAACTTTTGTTTTAGAAGCTGCCACTCTGATTGAAATGTTGTGGATATAATCCCAGCTTTTTTTCTGGAGTTCTGCCTGACTCAGTTTTAGGTCCCTGTTCATTTCTCTCTACCCCCCCCCCCACACACACACACACACACAAAAAAAACTACTATTGGGAAGTTTAAAGCTCTTCTAAAAAAAATCCCATCTGTAACCGGAGAGAGGCTGCTACTCTTCTGCGGGATGTTGTGCTTGTATTAACTGATTTAACTGGTTCACACTCCATTAAGACTGCAGAAGGACATTTAAAGAAACAGCAGAGTTATTTGCTGTGTTTGATTTTAAGCATAGCTACAAGCTAAAGGGTTCAAGACAGTATCAAATAGTAAATAAATAAACTATATTAAGCAACTTGTGGAAGGAATCCCAAAAGGTTTGGCCCAAGTCAAACACTGTCAAAGACGGTTATCCCTGATACTGACCAAATCTATGTAAACTTTTGAATTCGAGGAAAATTGCAAAGAACTTTCTAAAAAAAAATGTATCTCCAAGTTTTCTGGCATTTAGCAAGTAGAGCTACCGTAACTTTGTTAATTCTAACTAGGCTAAAACAAGAGAGGTTTGGTCTGACTGGACTTCAGACGGTGAAGTCCAGTGTATGTAAATATGTGGCTTGGCTGCCGTTCCAAACTCGACCTTAGGTCTCCGTGTCACGAACCACCTCTCTTCTCTCCACAGTTCATGGGCCTGTGTGTGTTGTGTGTGGGAGTGTATGCGGAAGTGGAAAGGCAGAAGAATCGGACCCTGGAGGGTCTCTTCCTGGCTCCCGCCGTTGTGCTCATCCTGCTGGGCCTGGTGATGTTCACCGTGTCAGTGGTGGGAATGGTCGGCTCCCTCAGGGACAATAAGACCCTGCTGCACATGGTAGGGACGCTGGACGAACGTCTGCAGAGTTAGCTGTTTACCTTGTTTGTTTTGTTGTTGTTGTTTTTTAAAAGCGGGATAGTGAAATTAAATGGTACCTGATGCGTCTCTTTGATTAAACTGCTTGGATCTTTTTGATTCGTGTTCTGTGACTGAAACTTTACACTTTGATTCTGATTAGATTATCTATTCAGCTGCAAATTCAAACCAAACATGTTCATTTTAGAATATTTGTGTCTAATTACATATATTACCACAAACATTACATCTAAGAAATATAATTTACAGAGTGCAAAACAGTTCGGTTCTTAAAACATTAATACCACCAAACAGTTTGATGACCTTTTTCCTTCCTGCATGCAAAGACGCAGCTGTTGGTTTTGTCAGTAACAGAGGAAAAGCTCAGAAGGAGTAGGGCTGCATTATTGTGGTTGCTATGCAACCATGTAATTAGCTATAGCTAAATAATCAGTAATAAAGCGCAAAATGAAGTTAGAAACAGAGATGTTAGTGATGTCTGTGTGTTTTTGAGGAGAAGATTAGAAAGTCAATAAACCAATGACATAGCAATAATTTAAAAGAAAAGAATGTCTATTATTGTGTTTGACTCAAACAATAGACCATGAATAATTACTGTTTTTATCTCAGGAGGGTTTTTTTTTTCTTCCTTACTTCTTTTTGGAGGTCTCAAGCCTCTGTTACTGGTTAGAATTATTAATACAGAATGAGAAAACATCTATTTTTTTATTTTTCCAGCTGCACCATCATGTATTCTGGTTCAGTTTCAGTCAGATAAAGGCAAAGAACAGATGCTTTAATGCATAAATTATGATCTTCTCCAACAAGTAATTATTTTGTCATTCTTTGTGGGAAAACATCGACCTCTATCAAGCAATCTGCAGCATTTTTTTGTACTTTCATGATTTTTACAGATACAATTGTAAAGTTGTCAGTAACATACTGCACGTGTTGGATAAGTTTCACCTTAATAGCGCAGCAGAATGAAAAACTGTAGTTTGATTATTGAATCAACAACAATGAATTCTTAAATTGAACCAGAGTCTGCACAAAACAATTTAGATTAGTTTTAATCCCCAGAAAGAAAACCAGAAACAGGAGGAGAGACGTCAGAGGAGCCTGGGATTCATCTGTTTTTGTAGCAGATCAGTATTTTAAGAAGACTGTAAATCATTCTACGTTCAGCAGTCTAAACTTTTCATAAGCGAAGTAAAAAAAAAAAAAAAAACACTTTTAATCTGCTAAATGTCCCTTTTCTCTCCGCAGTTCCTCTGCGTTCTGTGTGTGCTGCTACTCCTCCAGGCAATGACTCTCGCCATGGCTCTCATCTTTGAAAAGAAGGTAAAAGTTGTTTCATATCATGTGTGGCTCTTGATGTTTTTATCTAGCGATTTGATTGCTTGCAGGCAGGTCAGTCTGCTTGGTTGATATTTTTCCTGCTCACCACCATCTGTGTGTTTCTGCTTGTGTTCTTTCCAGACAGTTGCGTTGTTTCAGAGCACCATACGGGAAGGAATTAAACACTACTACGACGATCTGGACTTCAAAAATATCTTGGACTATGTCCAGCAAAAGGTAGGATTATACTTGGCTTCACTTCTGTCAACAGTTGGGACATAACTTTGTGTTTCTTAGTTACATGAAACTTATTGGTTTGTGATTTAATGTCAGCTACACCCTAAGGTAGTTGCGCAGATAATTTTGCGCCATTCATTTTTGTAAATCACATAAGTTTTTTGTTAATTTAATAATTTTTGGATTTCTGTAACAACTAAATATTATAACAACTCTTTCTGACCCCTTACCATAATATTCACTTTTAAAGAGAAACTGTGTTCATAGCTGCAGCTCTCCTTTAATCTTAATTAGAAAAGCGCCTGGGTGGACATAGCTCCGCCTTTGAGGACGAAGATCCTCCTTGGAGGAGCCACTCCATCTTTCTGCTCCTTCAGACTAGCCAGCAGCAATTAGCTGAGCTCATTATACGAGTTACTTCTCTGTTCAACGCTGGTAAAAACACAGTTAAAGGGTTAATAGAGGAGCCATGTTGTGATGACTCCTGAAGGTGGAGTTTTAGAAAGAGCAGGAGTTTTTGAAGAGATAGAGGCCCAATTTTAAGGTGTTAAATTGCGAAGTCACATTTCTTGACACTAATGGCATTTTTCTAACAAGTTACTTGATTGTACTATAAAATAGCACTATGTGCCTGGAAAATACATAATACTGCGCCTTTAAAAGCATTTGTAGTGCTGAAAATAAAGCCAAACGTGTTTGGCTTTATTTTTAAAGCCAAACACGTTTGGTTTTATTTTCAGTTCATCACATCAGGAGTGTTTGCTTTTAAGCCACAATTCAAAGAGAATTTCTGAGAAACTTTTCACAGCAGACAGCTAATTTGAGGAGGGCCGACATCGGTGTGTGGGACTGCATGAAGGAAACATTTTTATTACCAACAGGGCAAACTATTGATCAGAATATCACCCAGAGGCTTTAAAGGTGTGGGAGCTTGTTGCTTGTGCACTTTCTTGCACACAGCCCACTGGTCCTGATATTGTGACATCATCCTGTTGTAATGGCATAGTGCTATGGATTAGAACAAACAGGGCGCCTCTGTGGGAGTGCCATTATTCCTCCCTGCCTCGCCACCGAGGCCATTTCATCTCCCAGTCCTGCTCTGTCTGCAGGGTTGGAGAGAGCCCAGTGTGGATTTGTCACTGAAAGGTAGAGGCTCACAGCAGAAGTGTGGCACTTTGTCATGTTTAACTGGGAGGGGAGACAGCTGCACAGAACCTGTTGTCACTTTGAATGGCAATTTCTCAATGGAAGAGTGGGCAGACTGTCTCAGGCAGAGAGGATGGGGACAAGTGTCTAATCAGCTCCTGCAGCCCAGAGGTAGGCAGAGGCTGGAGCAGCTGGGGGACTGGGTTCTACGAGCAAAGAAAGCCTTTTTCCTGACAGGGAAAAGGCTGTATGTTTTTTGTTGTTTTTTTCTTCAGTGTGTAAGCTTCTGGGTTAATATGTATTTGGTGGCCTGTGTAGATAAACTCTTCTTCATGTTGATATCACATGAAATCCTAATGGAATACATTAAAGTCTGTTATTTATTACACAGCCATTAGTGCTAATCTTTATTGGCCATTTCATCTTTTTATGCTGAAAGCAGGAACCATTTATGGGGGGTGAAAGTTATTGATTAAAAAGTTAATGCAAAGTGGAATGATCTTATCGACTGACTAACGATTAGTTAAAGAGCGGGCATTTTCTTAGAAACCTGAGTTTTCTCAGAGGGGAAAAGGGGCTGACTGTCTTTCCAAAACAGGAAGGGCAACATTTAAAAAAAAAAGTCAGCCGTATTAAATACTGACTGAATGAACAGATAGTCGTTGATTTCTCACATTAAACTTAGGCGTATTTATTCACTATAACAAAACAAAAAGCCATTACGTTGCTGAGTCAAAAAATAAATAAACCAATCAATAAAATAAAGTATGTAAGACACTAAATTCCCTATGAACAGGGATGTTAATACATAGTACTGTAAGATGATTTATTTGTCCTTTTCAATTGATATGGTTTCATGTGAGATTGGTTATTTGCTGAGGATGTTCCATGGATGAGTGGTGACGTTTCTTTTTTTTTTTTGTTTTTTTTTTTTTTGGGTTTGTTCTGATGAGGGGCTGAGAAGTTATGCTGTTGGGTTACACGGTTGAATAAAAGTCTGCACAGCTACGCTATTCCCTCTCAGTGTCTGCTCTTTCTCTACCCACGACCTCCTATTTCATGGTGACACCGATTTAGATCACTACTCAGTGTTACAGTACTGTCAGTTTAGAGGAGGGCAGACTTTATCGCCTTCGTGTCACATCAATAATTAGTTTTGGGTGAAAAGTTGACGCTGCTTCGCCATGCAGCATAACTGAATGAGCGCTATTAAGGTGAAACTCAAGGAGCTTCCAGCGTTCTTACTTCAACGGATAAAATGCATTTTTCCTTCCAATCGGACTTTGTTTGGACCATTCCACCTTCTTGCTGTTCTGGGATAGTCCGCCATTTTTAAGTCTGTGTCTGACTCTGCTAGACGATTACCAGCAGCGCCCTCTGCTGGATGACGGTCAAACTACACCACTAAAAGAATGTTGAAGCGGAAGTTATTAGTTCGATCAATTAGAATTCATTTTAATGTAATAAAATTAGTTAAAATTTTAGAACTAATGACGTCTTATTCAGTCTTGTGTCTCAGGTGTGTTGAGATGTTTGTAGATTTTTTTCAGAGAATTTTCTAATAATCCTTGAATTTCTGTTCTGGTTCCTCATCTGTTTCATTTTCCAGTTTTCTTGTTGTGGAGGGGATGAATATAAGGACTGGGGAGTCAACCAGTACCATTTCTGCAACGGTACCGGTCCACTGGCCTGCGGGGTTCCATACACCTGCTGTGTTCGCAAGGTGAGCGTGCCAACGCCTCTCCAAACATCGCCCAGGCTTTTGTGTTTGTATTGTTAGATCTCAGAACTCAGCTGGATGCTGTTTATTGCACACAGTCATCCTGCAGTGATGGTGTATTTGCAGTATGCTGTCGGGTTTGGCCAATCTACAGTTCTGAGAAAAGTGTTTGCTCCCATTTTAATGACTCCAAAGTTTGTTTGTTTTTTTCCTTTTATATTTTCCTAAATATTCAGATCAATAAAATTTATTCAAATGTTGGACAAAGATGAACTTCAAATACAAAAATCTGTTTTCAAATAATTGCATTTGTAAAATGGAAAAAGCTATCCAAAGCAACCTGGGTTTATGTTACAGTATATTAACCACATTTTAGACCCAAAGTGTGATGAGCCACTTTTCGATTAAGTGTCTCTTTCTGCACGATGACTGGATAAAAAAAAAATCACTTCAACAGAGCCTTGCATGAAGTTGTTGTATTATAGTTGGAGTTAATCCTTGGGTGCTGTGGTGGCACAGGGACAAAGCACAACCCACATACTGAGGCCTTAGGCCTCATGGCAGTGGTCACAGGTTCGATTCCCAGCCTGGCAACATTTGCCGCATGTCCTCCCCTCTCTGATTACACTGTTTCCTGTCAAACTACTTTCAAATAAAGGCCACTAGAGCCAACAAAACCTCAAAAAGAATTCTTTATTCCACTTTCTGAACCATTTGAAAGATTTGTTCCAGTTCATTTTTTACATGTTTGACTGAAGTAATGAACCAATTGTTTTATCAGTTTTTTTATTGTTTATTTTACATTGGCTGTTCTTCTCCTACTTGCACTGACTGAACAAATTAAAATTGCTTTTCCATGTTTGACCACCTTATGAAGCTGTTAGTCTATTTCAGTGTTCTGTACTGGTGCAGAGTTATCCATTGGTAATTCAGTACATTTCTGTCTGTACATGAGTCGATTCAGCACCGTTTCTCAGATTGGTATCGACTGATACTAAACTTCAGATATCAGATATCTGTATCAGAAGTGAAAAAGTGGATCAGGTCAGCCCTAGTTCTAGTTGATTTTTCTGGGAAGTCGGAAATTCCCAAGTCCAGATCCAACTGGAACGCATCACTAGCTCTTTTTGTCATTTGTTAATTTTCTGTCATCAATTAATCATCAGCTATGATCATCTTCGTTAGATCAAATCAACAGGATCAAGTCAGGCTGCCTAAAAAATTTAACAAAATAAAGATGTTTAGTTTGCCGATTGCTTATTTTCTGTTTTGTTTTTCCGTTCTGTGATCACCGTGCGCTTCCGTTTAAATCACTACACAAGGTATCTGTTGCTGCATCACGTGTTGACCGAAAGCTAATTGACTTACTATGAATTGTGAATCCCTAAAGCAAGAGGAGACCTACTTCATTTGTATCACTACGTGGCTAAAACCAGGACCACCGCTGAGCCTGTTTCTGCCAGATAATAGCCAAACACTGATACCACATGCTCATCAACTATTATCAGATTGACGTGGAGCTGCAGCTCACTCACAGCCATCTTGTTTGCTTATCTCATATCCTGCTGATAGACACACATCCAGAGAGCATCCAGGCCGGGACAGAAATGTCTGGTGGTTTTATCAAATGAAGGAGAGGCTCTTGTTATCTGCACAATAGAACTGTAATTGACTCCACAATGAAAATGTATTGCCTGGCTAGCAGGAGACATGCTGCTATTTAAAGCTCTGTGGCCTTTGGGAGATTTTTCAGTTTAAATAAAATGTTAGCCCCCCTTTGGGCCCCTCCACAGGCCCACAGCCACTCCGGTCCCTGAGCTTTAAGGACTGATAATGTGCCTGGAAGCTGAGGACAGATAAATTATGATAGAGTCCTGCAGTCCTCTCTTTTTGCACGCACATGCACACACACACACACACAGATTACACCGATTAAAAAGACATGTCTGATGTTATCAGTTGTTACCCGTCACGGCTGCAGTCAGGTTTTCGCTCCAAATGGTCGGTGTATTAGAGGCTTTTTAAAAGATGGAAACATGTCACATACAGTGCTGTCCATATCTGTGCTCAGTCTAAAATTAAATCACTTTTTTATTGCAGTAGCAGAAATGTTTGTACCGTGTACAATCCTCTTTTGCCAATAGGACAACTTTCATAAACGAGTAAGAAAAAGTGTGCACACCCACAACAGGCTGCGGTGAAAACACCGTAGTTGGTCTTCCAGGCCAGTTGGTGGCGCAGTAATGCTGCCAGAGAATGACACAAAAAACACAGAATTTTTGTTATTGTGAGAGAGACACACCTGGATGGCCGCAATACGGAACTGGACTTTTGACATGTATCCACCCTGGAACCCAGTTAAAAAAATTATCATTTCTGGTCTCCCAAAAACACCAAAAATGTGTGGACGCAAAACTTAAACAAAAACAACTGCAGACACATAAAATTGTCTTTGTGGCCCTAAAATGATTTAAATTAATTTAATAAAGTAACTTGGCCTTTAATATATGAATTACTAGTCTTAAATGTTGTCATTTCAGGACTATTTAATATATTTAGTTGTTTCTTTTCCTTGTGGGACTTTTCTATCAGATAAAAGTTTGAGTCACAGTTAGTTTTCTTTATTCCCTAAATATTCCTGGTCAAATAAAAAAACTAGATTCATCAGCATTTTTCGGTTGATACTTTTATTATTACATAGAAGGAATATATTTCCAGTCATCTTGACTAGAGTTTCCAGTAGATGTGGAGTCACACTGTGACTGTCTCATCTCAGGTCAAACTTTGTGTCTGATTGCTGCGTATTCTGTCTCTTCACAGCTGGGAGAAGTTATCAACACCCTTTGTGGCTACAACACTCTGAATGAACAGGTATGTGTGAGAACATATTTTATCTGCTTTTTTTCTTTATCTTGTTGGTTTTGCACAGATTCTTCACAATGTATCACAGCTCCTGCCCCTTATTACTGGCAACTGTAGAATCTACAGTTAGTATTTTCCTCATCTAGAGAAGTATGAGCCAAAGAAAATAATAGTGTGTAAAAATAACTTTTTCTCTCCAAGCTCTGTTTGTTCTGTCTCCCAGAACAAAGTGCTCAAAAGAGATTCCCGACTGATAATTAAAGATCAACACGGTTACCATGGCGTCAACTTTTAGCTCAGTCTGCAATTAAACAATCATAGCTTTCATTATCTTGGCTTTCAGGTTATTAACTAAAAAACACTTGAACACACACATACACACATACACTTTTGTGCTCATGCAGCTTTATACAGTGGCTGCACCACAGATGATGAGAATGTCATGGTGTTTGAAAAATACAGATATTAAATTCTAAACACTGCTAAAATAATAATAATAATAAAATGAAGTTGATTTCAATGCTTGTACTTTGATTTCAAAAGGCAGCTGAAAATCAGATGAGATATTGGAGCATTTTGAGTCTGAAAAAGTGATGAATTTTGAAATGCAAAAAGAAGAGGTGAAGATTTCTGGGGGAATCTGGACCCAGCGACTGACCGGTACCTGCTGTCAACAGTAAATTTACAGAAACACCCTAAAAAAATAATGGAATGTTGTGGGAAAAATAAAGCATTTCCTGTTTCCCAATACAGAATATGAAACTTATGTAGATTCATTACACACAGTGAAATACGTCAAGCTTTTATTTCTTGTAGTTTTTGTGATTAAAGGGGCAGTTCATGTAAAATGCAAAACGTTTTAAGGCTTACTTCTTGTTATAACATTATTCCTTAATCAAAAACATTCCTGGAGTGTTCCCTTCATTCTTTCATGCTTGTTTGACAAATCCTTTATCTCTCCTGGCAACCATTCAGCTGTGCAAATGCCTGGGGGGACCTAGCCCCGCCTTCAAGACATGGCTCCTCCTCAGAGCTGCGGTTTCCAAGATTCCATCTCTCTGCTCTGAGCTCTCCTCCCCCACTCAGCTCCTTCAGACTAGCCAGCAGCAATTAGCAAACACCTGGTGGAACTGAGCATGAGCTGAACTCATTATAGGAGCTACTGGTCAGTGCAACATGGTAGAAACGTTGTTAAAGGGTTAATAGAAGAGCCATGTTATGATGACTTCCTGAAGGCGGAGTTTCAAAAAGAGCAGGAGTTTTTAGAGACAGAGGCCCAAATTCACTACGTTAAATTACAAAGTTAAATTTGTTCCAAGTCATATTTGTTATACAGCATTTTTATAACAACTGAAGATAACAGTCGTTTGTTTGTGCTATAAAATAGAACTATATGCCGTCTCTTTGAGGCTTACAGATAATGAAAAACCAAAATGCATTGTGTCAGAAAATCAGAATATTATGTAAGAGCCATTAAAATATATTTTAAAAAGGAAAAACTGAAAACATGTACAATAATTCCTATGTCTGAGTCTCTGTCCAACTTCACTGAGCGTGAGCTATTCTGCAAAGTAATTTAGTTGCTAGAATTTCCGAGCTGGTTGAGTCGTTCTCCAAATGAGCTGAAGTTTACTTCAGGAAATTGGTGTGTGTTTGAATTAAGAACACTGGTGTGAATATTTTGTGGAACCACGCTTTTTCTCTGTTTATCTGCTAAAATCAAAACAAACAAACAAAAAAACAATTCATATTTCTGGGTGTGCTGTGATGGTGCAGGGGTTAAGTACACCCCACATATGGAGGCCTTAGTCCTCGACGCGGCTGTCACAGGTTTGCTTCCTGGCCTGGCGACCTTTGCCGCATGTTTTCCCTTCTCTCATTACCCATTTTCCTTTCAATTCACTATTAGGGCCAATGAAACTTAAAAAAAATAAATAACGTTGTATTTCACGCTTCACAATTTGTTCTATCACATAAAGTCCTTCTTAAAAAAACACTAAAATTTGTGAAAAAATTCTGAACTTCCTAGACACCAAATGCATCACCCCAAACGAAGCTAGACTGAAGCTCTTTGTAATTTCTGCAGCAGCTTTGGGTTTTTCAGAACTTCTGCTTTCCTTCTAACTGGAGGATGAGGGGCTGCAGTTTCACTTTAGAAATTCTACTTTCTTCTCATTTTCTCCCGCTCTGCGCTCTGGCCATCAGCGTGAAACCCTGCAGGAGATGATCCATGTGCGCGGCTGCATCCATGCAGTTAACCTCTGGATGAGCGACAACATTGGAATAACCGTCGCCCTCTGCTGCGCCATCGGGCTGCCACAGGTAATTGAAAACTCAGAGCCGCAACTCCCCGAAACTAAACGGCTTGGAGGCACCTAGAAACTAAACTGCCTCGTTATTTCCTCTGAAAGTTTCTAATAGATGTATATCTCTCTGATTGTTTGTCTTTGAAATATGATTTAGTCTGAAGTGTCCACCGGTCTCCCTCAGTGACCGCTCTCATAGTTCACCTAATTCATTTATTTTGTCACACCTCATTTTGTTACAATTTTTCCTGTAGGGGACGTCAGATTTTAGGCTTGTTACTAATAACATTTCTGTTAGGAAGAAACAAAAGACGAAAAGCATTGAAAATGGATAGCTTAACTTGTTGACTTGGTAAGTTGCTGTTTATTTTTTTGCTTCTATTTTTAATTTTGCACACGTATAAATAGTTCCTCTGTGTCAAGCGATGGGTATAATTTGCAGCAACTTGTTGCAGTTAGAGTATGTTTAAAAAATTATTTTATGTAATCTGTATGAAAAGAGTGCGCTTACAAATGATTTCAGAATAGAAAACCGACTCATACGAGATTGGCTTCTGCTAAATTCACTGAATAAATCATCTGTTGAGGTTTTAAATTTTACCCGATCGTTAATGTTTACGTCACAACACGGACGCTATGAAGCTTACAGGATATTTGCCTGCGCTGTAGACGGCCGTCCTCCACTGTGAAGAGAGAAGTGCCGAGCCAAACGAGGCAGCTGTTGATGTTAGTTTGATATGTGGAAGTGATATTCTCAACCGTTGTTCTTCAACGGTTTGGCTGCGTTATTTTTCCCTTTGCTGTGGCGCACTGCACTAAGTTAATGATACCCACATCTCCAGGTTTTATTTCACTAACAAGATTGTTCAACTGCGGCACAGCGGCTCTGGATCACATGTACATTAATAACTTTTTGGCCCTCCAGCAATGCGCAGATGCACAAAATTTCCAGTTGTAAACAATAACATGCTACACTATTTTCTACTTGTCTTTTAACTAAATTATGACAATTATTCATTAAGAAAATAATGACATTGTCTATGAAAATAGGTAATCTTATAACAAATAGTATTTTAAGTAATATAAATATTTATGTTACACTTTGTTGACATACATTTTAAGAATGTACTGAAGTGTTTCTGAAGCGCAAATGAGCCAAAGGTACGGATCGTGCTTCCTGAACGGATCATTCACTGACAGGAAACGCCACAATCGCCAAATGTGTTTTTTCGACATTCGCGGAATATAGACAGAGATTTGCTCACATTTGTAATGGAAACACAGCTGATGAGTGTTCCCCCACCTGCAGCTGCTGGGCATCATCCTGAGCTGCGTCTTCTGGAACCTGCTGGTGGACATGAGCGAGTCGGCCGACATGGTGGACTTCAAGCTGAAGAAGTCCGAGTTCGAGTACAGCGAGCTGGACCTGGCGGGCGCCGGCTGGTGCCTGTGCCTGCCCAGGGATGGCGGCTACCTGCCCGTGCCGGCCTCCGAGCCCGAGCTTGACCCCATTGACATTCACCTGGAGAAGCTGAAGAAGCAGCCGCCCCGGACCCACGCCCAGCTCAGGGAGCTGCAGCAGTCCCGGTCGGCCAGCGGCCTGGACGAGGTCGACGTGGGCCGGCGGCAGAAACGGGACCACTGAGTTCATCTCCCGTCCAGCCTAGTTTTTGTTGTTTTTGTTTTTTTTGTTGTTTTGTTTTTTGTTATTGTTGTTTTTTGTTTTTTTTTGTTTTGCCTTTTGGGGTTTTTATGCCTTTCTTTTTTTTATTTCCTTGTCGGTGTAATTGATGACATTCATTTCGGTTGTGTTGCACTACTCAAAGTTTGTACGCGAACCATTGAATCAAAAGGAAGTGGGTCGGCAAAAGGGATCAGAAGTACTTTTCGCACTTTGTTTACAGCAAATTTCAAACAAAATTCCTTTTAAAAGAGAGATTTCCTTTGTTTTGTCAGTCATTTTATATTTTTTTAAGCCTTGACTGAGCCACGGCTCATGTGCTAAAGCTTACCTCAGGCTATTTTGAAAATAGCCCAGTAGTCAGAGGACGAAACAGTTTTGGTTGTATAAATAAATTAATGGTTGCTTTTCAATGTGTGAGAATAGGACTAGCCAGGTGTGTCTTGCTTGTAGCGTCTGTGACGGATTTATACAGTTTGTGTAATGTTTTTATTTTTATTTTTATGATTTTTAATTTAATTTTGTGCAATCACTGTACATTGTAAGACTGATGTTTGTGAAATAACATGGGATGCATGTTTTGTACTGTATATGAAGTCATTTTAATGAAGAGGAAGAAAAAAAAGCTCTGTACTTGAGGCTTTTCCATTTTAATAAAAATGTTTTTATTCCTTCCATCTTTAAAGGAATTCCTAAAGGCATTATCCACCTGACCCGGAAAAAAAAAAAAAGAAAAACGGACAGTTTTTGTATGAGTTGCATTATTTTGAGCTTCCTCCCAGCTCCTGCCTTGTATAAACACTAATGTCCTTGTCAATAAAGCTGAATTTGTCTACTTATTTCACTGTTTTATTTCATTACTGAGAATTGAACACTCACTATTCAAGGACATGAATATCTCTTAAAAATAGATATTCGAACCATTATGTTCCTTTCTCAGTGCTGCATAACACAACAGACATGTTGTAATTTGTTCAAATAAGACAATGGGCTCTTTGCACCTCAGCTTCCGCGTTCAGGGAAAAGCGGCTCGATTGTTTCCGATCCAATACAAATATCATTTTGCACTAGGGCTTGGCCAAGGTTTGTACATCGATCCAAAGGTTTTAGATGTTCGCCTCGTTATACATTCACTGATACGAAGGTGAGTTTTACTTAAACTTTGTGGCTAACATTAGTCTTAGCTTATGCTAGTAGGCAATATTCTCGGACATTGTTCTTGTAAAAATGTGCTATTTAATTATCTAAACATTCTAACGGACAATGTATTTATCTTATTTTCAAGTATATTATGTGTGTTTATTGTCGTTAGTGTCAGAGACTAACGGGGAGGTTACGGTTCGGACTTTTTACTTAGGAAGCCTGACGGAGCTCAACAAGCCTCATAGCTTAACAGTAGCGCAGCTCTGGTGTCAGAGATCTGGTTCCGCTGACCATTCAGGTTAAAAGTTGCTGCTTTTAGAAAATATGACCGTGTCTTTTAAGGTCTCCGTGTTATTTCGTTTTATTACCTTTGCATGTTTCTTGTGAAGAGCTCAGATAGGACGGTGTTTACAGCAGTGTGTACAGGCGGATCAGTTGCTCGGCTGTCTGGCTCTGGTCTGCTCTCTCGTTCCCATAAACTCAGGCTGAATACAGAAGTGATTCCATGGAAATAACTCAGGGAGGCTCCTTTATTTATCATCCGTATCCCTGGTATTTTTAGGCTGATCCGGAGTGAAGTGAAGGCTGGAAACTTTGTGTTGTGCAGCGTTAGCTTTAACTGATAGTGACAAATATTTACAAGCCACCATCTTCTTAATTCAGGATCGCTTGGAAATTAATGAAAACTTAAAAGCCCATTATATTAGGAAGACAACAATATTCATAGTATTGCGTTTTTTGCATCTGAAATACGACTTAGTCTTTTCTACCAGTCATGGTAACTCAAAGCGGAAACAAGTGAGCCGCATTAGCTCCTGGAGATGTGACGTCAACGCCGTAGGTGCAAAGAGCCCATTTCACAAATCTGAATTTATAGTGATTTTTATTTTCTAATTCATATCAACTCCAATTGTCTTCAAATCAATAGCATCACTGCCTAATTCACTGTTTTTGATATTTTATTTCTACATGGCAAATAGTTTTTCAGTAGAGAGATAGAAAGCCAATAAATCCAGCAGTCACGATGCTGCGTCAGAAACAGCTAATTTTTTTCACCTCTTGTGATGTGATGTGATCAACAACCAGCAGGTTGCTACTGGTGGAAAAGACGAAGTAGATGAAGTAGGAAGTGGCAGGAGGAGGATTATAATGACGTTTAATGACTTAACACCGAACAAACTTAATCATTTCGCCGTGAAAACTCAATTTCACGGCGAAATTGAGTTTTTTTGAATATCAACAAAACGGAATATCAGCAAAATTTTTGCGCACATTTGGAAACGCAGCTGATGGACTTTCGACCTGCTTCTCGTCCAATGAGTGCTGAGATAGGCTGCAGTCCTGCCCCCAAGAACCTTCCAGGGTAAGCGGCTGCACAAAGGACGGATGGATAGATCAGGGTTATGTATATATTTGAGAATGTTTCATTTTCATAAACTACTTGACATGTACAAATTATGGAAAATTCACAATAAATCCAAACTTTTGCACCTGAATTGTTTTGTTGTACAAATACTTCTAACTGCATTAAGAAACTTATAGCTGCCAGTGAATGTGATGTTTCATAATGAATGTAGATATAAGGTTCTGACCAGTGATCCTGACATGCCAGGATCGGGTGGTCCAAGTCATTTCAGGAGCCAAATCTCCGTCTTGTTTCATCTTTCCTATGTTTTAAATGTTGTATTTTAATTAAATTGACAAGCAACACACGAACACACACATGCGCCTCTTTTTCCAGCTGCAGGTCACTAATCTTTCTCTCCCCCCTCCCTCAGTCTCTTAGATAATCAACGGAGCGCGCAGATGGAATAATTACACAGCTTTCTGTTGCCTAAAACAGAAAATCCTCAAGAGCAGGGTGTGTGAACGTCAAAATAACCTGCGATTATGATAATGCGGCCATGTGTTTCGCCGTTATAAGTCATAAGAGGAGCATCAGACACTTTTTACTCTTTTATCTGTCACGGGGCAGGCTCACTATTTATATCCATGTTACACAAGTGTTGAGCTCAGATAATAGAGCACAATTCCACTATACTCCCTGGAAATGGCCGAAATGACACTAAACGGCCCTCGCGGTGCTCACATGTTGTCAACAACCTTCAGCAAGCTCTGCAGGGAGCAGATGAACTACAAATTATCTCTAATTTGGTTTGTGTCATTACGTCGTATTTCATAAACATCCCTTCCACCTTGTGAAAAATCAAAACATGCCGTTTCCATCGGGGGTTTTGTGTTTGGTTTACAGACAAAACGACAGTGAAAATAAATCCTTGAGAGAGGGAACAAAGAAATTGGCCACCTTGTTCTGTGTATCTGGAAATCTTAGAGTCAAATCTGTGGCCGAATCTCTGAAAACCCAGGTGAAAAAAAAATCTGCATAAATGTACTAAAATATAATAGGATATATTTCAGAAATTATAGTAAAATTCATTTTAAGAGTGCTATTTTGAAACAGCTTATTTTGTACCTACCAAATATTTTGCTGAATTTAAATACTATGAAATCTCATTTTAAAGTGCACATTGTGTGCTGAAGTGGAAAAACTCTATATGTACTTATTTTACTTTAAATATATTTGAACTTCTGTGCTTATTTTATGCTTTAGTAACTCATTTTGATGACATTTAAAGCTTATTTATAATGGCTTTACTTTGAACTTACATTAAAAATACAATACATTGTGAACACATTAAAACTCTTTCAATGACTCTTTATAAATATTTTAATTACTAGTGTAAAAAAAAACTTAATTTACTGAAAGACTTTTATCATGCACAGCAGAATATAACATGCAGACTGCACAACGTCTTCTAAAAAAAAGTCCTAAATATGTAACAAAACAACAATAAAATAATCATCCACTCAGAAATAAGCATTTATGCTTTGATTTAGTTACATTTCTGTTTGCTCTTCAAGTTGAGCTTTACAACATTTTGACTTTTAGCAGCCATTTTTTATTGGGCCGTCATCATTATTTCATATTTCACTGCGTCATCTGGGGCCAGTGCATCTGACGTTCAGTGCATGTTGTTGCTTCTTGAACTTCCATCACATGGTGGAGTAATTGGAAGGTGGTGCTCACAGCTAGGCTGAAACAAAGTGCTATCTGCTGCCTAAATTCAGACGCAATTGCACTTTTTTTTTTACAGAAAAATGCATCCAATTATGTAAATTTAACTGATCTCTATAGATCTGTAACTAGAGTCATCACTTCAATAGGTAACACGGCCAATTTGTTTTAGAGCCTGAATATGAATGTTGCTGCTGGTTCATATCATGTTATTATTAGCATCACATTTCTAAGGGAAACTTGAACTCCAATATGTTAACAATAGAAAAAAACAGACTGCCATCCACACCTGTGTGCTTCCTGGATGGAATTCCCCACATATCTGGCTCTAGTGAGAGTGCGTGTGTGTGTGTGTGTGTGTGGGAGTGGACCAACCAGTCTGCAGTCAATTTCACACTAAATGCTCCATATGCTGGAGGGTACAAAAAGAAAGAAAGAAAGATTTGATAAGCTTCTCCCTCAGGACATTAAGGATACAAATTTCTTGTGCTGGATGATTGCACAGCAGCTTCTGGTCACATCCAGCCTCCATGCCTCATCACCCTGATAAACCTCTCACAGATTCGGAGCTTTTAATAGCAGCACATCTTCAGATCTCTGGTCCCATGACAATCAGACTTAACAGGTTCTTTCTCTCAGGTTCTTTCTGCTCCAGTCTCAGTGGAAGATCAGTGGAGATCGGTAGGGTGATCGTTTACATAAAATTCAATTCATTTATTGCTATGTAGTCATTGAAAAGCCCAACATTGCTTCAATATATTATTTGGACTACAAAGTGGGTTTTTATGCTTGTCGAACTCTATCCTAATTTTATTTTTTTTTTGCCTGCAGTAAAGTGCTGGGATTTACTGCTTTATTAGGATGAGTAGGTTAGCATGAGTTGGTTAGGAGCTAAATAAACTGCAGGGGTTCTGAGTGCAATGAGTAACAGGAAGGCTGACGTAAAACTGGGATACAATGCAACATGACTGTTCTGACTACAAAAAACTATTGGACACATTTCTGACTAAGAACCACATGGAAGTGGCAAATAAGTTTTATTTTGAGTGAAAAGATTAGAATTGTGCCATTCGGACTGCCATGAAAAAGTTTGACATGGGTTACATATGGGCAAAAATACTTGGATTTACCTGCTGTGTGGAGTTAGCTATAGATCTATAATGGGCAGTATTAATTATAAATATTATAATTAATTTTTATTATTAAAAATTAATTATACTTAATTTATACTTAATTTTTATAATTAAAAATTAAGTATAAATTTTTAAGTATAAGAATACTTAATTTTTATAATTAAAAATTAAGTATAAAATTAAGTATAAGTATATTATAAGTATAAACTTATAAACTTATAATGAGCTCAGGTGATGCTCAGTTCCACCAGGTGTTTGCTAATTGCTGCTGGCTAGTCTGAAGGAGCTGAGTTGGGGAGTCACAGAAACTGCAGCACCAAGCAGGAGCTGTGCCTCGATGGCGGCGCTCGGTTCTCCCAGGCGTTTTGTGCAGTTGAATGGTTGCCACGGGAGATTAAAGGATTTCTCAAAGATGAAGGAATCAAAGCAACACTCCAGGTATGTTTTTGATTTATGAATAACATTCTAGCATGATCCGAAGCTAATGAAAAGTCAATTCTACATAATACTGCCCCTTTAACAAGTGATGTATTTCAAAACCTGACAGAATTATGCTAATTTTTATGTTACCGGGGGTTCTGTAAAAAAAAATAAAAAGAACACACACAACAAAAAAACAGCACATTCTGGGGTTTCATGCTACATAAAAGTTTAGAACTGTCCTTTGTTATTTTTGTGGGGGTTTTTTGTTGTTGTTTTTTACCATGAATGTCTCCCAGTGATTCTCTTCTAGAGAATATTTTAATTCTGTAAAAGATTATGGCAGTACGGCCCCGTGTGTATCAACCTGCTAGTGCAGCACAGTGAGAGATTTCCTATCTGTGGCCGTCAACTGAAACAGTGTCCTGCCTACAGCTCTCAGCTCTGCGCCGGCTTGCCCATTATTGACCTCATGATGAGAGCGATAGCCGGGCACAGAGGCACGCGGTGACAGAAAGGGCTGCTCCTCTGTGCTGACTTTATTCCACTCAATAGTTTGCTGGAGCTCCACTGGCGTGTTTTCACTGCTGCGACTCGATGAACATCAAAAGTCGTTTCTCCTCTCTGTCACTCAGGCTAACAACTAAACAAGGTAGGCTGGCACTTATTCCAAACTACTTTATTATTTTCTGTTTAGTGCTATTTGTTTGTTCTGTTTTCCTTAGCGACAGTCTTAGTTTGTTTATTCAGAAAGGGTTTCCAGTTTGGATTTAGGTCTTTTGGAGAATAGCACTAAAGAAAATCTAAATTCTTCTGGCATTTCTTTTGGTAAACTGCTAAGATTGACACAGATGAGGATAATATTCTTTAAGGTGGTTGATGTACAGCAGCCAGTCACAGGAACACACAAATGATATTGATATTTCTGAATGAAAATGAGTGACCTTACAGTACGAAAATAACCTTTTAGCCAATAGAAATGATGACTCAGCTTACACACTCTTTATTTGGTGAGATTTCTATTAAGGTTTTAACTGCTAAGAGACTCTTAACCAAAAATACATAAGTTATATAAATTATACATAAAGATATCCAGTCATAAAAAGAACAGATAAGGACTGTTTTGGGATCAAGTCAGGCAACCATATGCCATTGATTCATGTATCTCATAATTATACATCAGAGAAGAAAGAGGTCATACATAACTAATCAGATGTTTTATAAACTCAGATCAGCTTTAAAGTGCTTGCAAGCTAAGAAGTAGAACTTGACTTCTACCTCTTTTACAAACTTAGTTAAACCTGGAAACAAATTTAAAGGACTAGTTTGGTTTTTCTTTCTAACGTTTTTATTGTACTTCTCACTTCCCTTACCTTTAAACATCGGACACACCCACTGTTTTAACTTTGTTCTGCAATTTGAAACTACTCAAACTAAAAATATTTACATCGATAGGATACAAAGTGATGTTAGCTGGTATTTTACAACCACATTTTCACAAGACAACATTGTTCAGTTTACTGTTATTGAAGATTACTATTATTGAAATCAACTTTATATTTCAATAATAGTTGAATTATTAAATAATTGTTTCAACTCAAAAAACTTCTTAAGCGTAAGACCTTTCAGCTAACACTTTCAGTGGGTAACGCTTACTGACTAAGCTAATATAAAGTATATCTTTATGATTTAACTCATGTAAAAACACATCAGGCTTAACTTTCTCTGCTGGACACCACACTGGATGAATAAGACTAAATAAATATGTTTAGTCAAATTCTACTCATGATCTTTCGGTAAGATTTGTCTCCAAATTATGCTAAAACATGTTGCTAGGGGGTTTGAAATGCTAACATTAAAGCTAAAGCAATAATTTCTTTCAACCTCACGCATAATCTTTAACAGATTGTTGTGCAAGGCATTAAACTTTGTGAAAGTTTAGGTGAAGTTACATCAGAGAAAGCATTCTCTAACAATTATCAAGTTTTGTTGTAATTTCAGTTTCCCTGATTGCTTTTAGATGAGGTTAAAAGTGTAAAACACCACGCTGATCTTTCTAACAGGTTTCTCCAAAGTGTAAAAGCTTCAATTACTCAACAAATTAACCTGTTGTGCCTCGTGCGGATGTTTGGGAATACTTCCATGCTGGCAGGGCACATGACAGCGAGGTCTCGTGCTCCCATTCATACACCAGTGGGGATTATTTCCATATGGTGGAGGTGGTGGTGAGGGGGGCATTCGGAGGCAGGGCGAGCCCATCGATCAGCTTGTGATGGGGGGAGGGTGGGGTGGCCTGCAGCGCTCACTCCAGCTGCCCACTGGGTGTGAAGGACACTGATGTGACAGCACTAATTACAGAGGCAGGAAGCCAGAGCAACTACCCTCCACAGCAGCAGCTCAGACGGAGCTCTGCCAGGTCAGAACCAGCCGCTTCACAGCTCTCACCCCTCCAGGGTGGCGTTTCCAGCGTCCCATAGCCAAAACACAATGAGACACGCAGCTCTAACTCAAGGCATTCAAACCAAGCCTGTTAGCAGGAAAGAAACAAATGTGGGCTTGGTCCATAAATTATTTTGTGTTTAAAAAAAAATTAAAAGTTGATGACTTTTGTTTACATTTTTTCATACTGTTTGCATTCAAAACACATATTTTTGCTTTTTAAATGGTTTTCTTCTTGTCTTTGATTTAACTCCCCTTTTCTGATTTTCCTGGCCAGAACTTTACAGTTACGGTTAGAAGTTTACCTATACTCATGATGGGCATAAAAATAATTAATTGTGTTACTTTAATGGCGTGGGGATAAATGTTGCACAATACACAACTTTAATCACTTTTAAACATAAGAGTTGTGTGAGGAAGTTTGAATTTAAAGGGAGTTTTCTGCAATCATCACATGCTGAAAACCTTACAGGCATATGCCGTAAGGTTTTCCGTACATTTACGGAAAAAATTATAGTAAGAGATGCTGGTACCTCTGGAGCCTGGCATATGATTTAACTTAGCCAGGCCAAGATCTATTTCCGTACCTGTTACCAATAAAAAAATATTATTTTTTTAGCATCACAGAACTGGCCATTACTCAGGACAATGGGAAAGTTATCGAAACCTTTTTCATAACTTTTCTGAGATCCTTGGGCTTTCCCTTTGGTCTGTACATATACAAAAGTTGAGAAAGTTTTTCAGAGTAATTTCTAACCAGAAACGTTTGAGTGAGGCTATGTAACTACAAGCATGTGTCAGCTCTTTGCTGAAGTCTGGAAGACCTGATTCCTGAGAGGAAAGAACAATTTCTTCAGGAACAATCAAGGCAAATTCTGCCATGGAGTTGAAACTTACCTCTGTTCACATTGAGGCCTGTTTCTTTTCAAAGTGTCACCCTAGAAGCTCAAATCACATTTCAACCCTAACTGAATCATGCAGCTCCACACAATGACAAGCTCAGAGAAAGATTGATCTGCTTGGCTACAACAAAAAGAATTATGGAGAAGTCAAAGCGACACTTTCAGCCATAAGAACACTGAATCAAATGTGAAGCATGGTCAGGTTAGAATCATGCTGTGGATGAAAAGCTTCAGGGAGATTACCTTCAAATTCTTGAACTTTAACTAAGATTGTAGAAATTCCAAATGAAGCAGGCTAACCTTAAATATCTGCATTACCCTGGATCTGGACCTTGCCCCTGTAGACCGACATTACAAACAGGTGTGCACTCATAATTTAATCTGAACTCTATAAGTCTGTGATGAATTCAAATTAAAAAAAAAAAAAATCAAATTCAAAAATATTTTATGAACCCTAAAGGGAAATTAAATGTTCTTGTAACTCATTAATTTAGATTCTTCAAAGAGTTATTGTAGATGGAGATGGCTGATGGCAGAAAAGATCTCTTGTTGCAGTCTGTATTACAGCAAATCTAAAGAACCCTCTGACTGAAGATACTTTGTTTTCCCAAGATAGTGTGAAGGCGAAGGTCTGGGTTGCCATAATTTTCTTGATTTTATGAAGAATTCTTCTTTGCATCAGCATCTCCAGAGAAAAGAACCAGAACAGAATCAGCCTTCTTTATCAGATTGTTGAGTCTTTTTACATTACTGACTCTGATGCTGCTGATGATGAAGAGTGGTCAAATCCCAACAGAATTAGGTCAGAAGTGTGGTCAAGGTACAACGTATCGAGGGACATTTACCAAAATCTTAACAAAGATGTATGTATAAATTTGAGCCTGTATATATATTTTTATACTCTGTGTGAACAATCAGTTCAAACTTATGTGGCACATTATCATTTTTTCAAAAAACTGTTTTATGTTTTATTATCATCTATATTTGCTAGTTTCATCAGTAGAAAGCCATGTTGACTCAGTTGCAGTAAAATAATTTCAAATCATTACACCGCCACACCCGTGTTTCCCATTAGATCACATCACATCACTTCTGATCTGAAAAAAGAAAAATTCAGTTTTCAAAACCTTTCCTCCAACAGCCTCTCATCCGCAAACAGGTTTTACTGTTTTTGAAGAGCAGCATCTTGCTGTTTGTTTTCCTTCCATTCAGTGTCCTCTTGATGGTTGACTCACAGCCCTTAAGACCAGCCAAGGTGAGAGAGAGAGAGCATGGTAGTTTCTCAGAAGTAACCCTGGGTGGCTTTTGTTATCTCACAGAGTGCTACAGGTCCACCTTTTGGAGTGTTTTTGCTACCTGAACACTCCTGGAGAGTGTTACAATGATCACATACAGGCAATGTTTACACACAGGGAGCCAGTCAGTGGACTGAACAGAGAACACTTTTGCCTCCTGTTTTGATTGAGCCACAATTCTTTTTTTCTGAAATGGAAATGAACCATTTGAATATATTCAGTATAATAAGTGAAAAGAACAGTTCAGAGAACATTTAAATGAAAATAAAGATTTTATTTTCTCGACACCTCTACCAGCAGGAACATGGTGGCCTTATTCCTCGCTGGTGGCACTCAGTGTGTGAACTGGTGGCACGTGTGATACGTTACCATTGCATTTGTTTTAATTATGTGCATTCTTATTGACTTTCCCTCACTCCTAATTATTTTCCCATTGATCTGCATGGCAGTGCTGCAGCAAGCAGGTCAGTGAGCGAGAGATGCAGCTGGTGGTAATGCAGCCGGAGGTCATGTCCCAGATAAGGAGCTCTGACACGCACACACATGCACACACATGCACACACATGCACACACATGCACACTTTGCATTGACTTCCATTCATTTTTTCATTCATTTTTTCATTCATTTCTATAGCCTAACCCTAACCCTTACCTTAAACCTAGCCTAAACTCAATTCACTCCTAAACCTAACCCTAACCCAAAAACAACAAGGAGTGTTGGGTTCTTACAATGCAGTATTTGTTAGAGAAATGGGTCATGCAAGGTGAGAAATGCCAAAACACACACACGCATATCATTGAAAAAACACATGCCTATAAAGTTAAAAGCTTATGGATGACTCCGTCCCATTTCAAAATGACCACATACCATAACAGAAAGCAAGATTAATAGAGATCTAAATAAACAAGGCCACTAAACTCTTCCAGAAACTGGACAGTTAGATTAAAACGTGATTATCTTTCCAATATTACTCTGACCTGTGATCAGCCCAAATACTCTCACATGTTCTTACCAAGTGAGATTTCTTTTTTTTAATGCTTTTTTGTGCCTGTACAGGTTTTCTTAAGACATTCCAGCTTTCAGTACAGACTGGATTCTGAAACTCCTATAGAATTTAAGAATGGATCTTTTTAACACACAGTTCATATTCATTCATTACAATGCAACATTTTCTGTTTCTATTTCTTTTTCTTTGTTTTGATTTGAGTTCTTTTCTTTTCATTAATGTACAATACTGCACCATGTATTTTGTACTCTAATGTAAAATAAAATAAATCTCTACTTAAAAAAGGATAAAAAAAATAATCCCAAAGCAAGCAAAAAGCTAAACAGGTGTAGGCTTTTTTAAGTCCTTTGTTTAAGTGGGACTTGGAAAAGCACTAGCTGCATTTCCATTACAAATGTACACAAAACTTTGCTACTACTAATGTCGAAAAACACAATTTTGTAATTGTAGTGTTTCCATTCAATAAGAAGTGCAATTGAAATCACTCGTGACTACGTCTGTTCACGCGACAAGTCAATAAAACACAAGTCACTTCCCGTCGTCGTCTTCTTCGTGGTTTGCGTCAGTGGCATGACAGTTTTGCGAAATTAACCAATTTCGATATGGCTGGAATACAACCTCATTTTAGCACCAACACATTTTGTCGAAAACTGAGCGTTTCCTTCGAATTGGCGGGTTTCCATTAAGCAAATTCATTTTCTAAATATCAAATTGCGCAATTGTATGGTCAATAGAAACGCAGCTACTCTTCGGTTAGCCATGATGCTTTGTGTACATGGGTATTAAAAACCACAGCCACACCATGCTACTATATCTAAGGGTAAATCTACATGTGTGTAAAAAATATATATTTTTAAACTTGCCAGGATGGACCATGGAGACAGAGGGATGAGGGTGTCTGACCTTCGCTATGAGGAAGAGGATGGTGAGTTTGTCTCTATGTGTGTCGGTTAAGCCTGTGGTGGATAAATGGCCCTCTGCAAACATACAAGATGAAGTCCAAACCTCGAGTTTATCTGTTAAAATTGTGTTGAATGGGTTATTTCACAATGTAGTTTTAATTCTGAGACTGTGAGCAAGATTCATAATGTGAAGCATGTTATGTATTTCATATTGCCGATGCAGGGTTATGTACCTTTTATTGTCGAAACATCCTGAATTGCTGTGCGTCTCCCTGCTGTTCTGCCATTCGACCTGAAGTACTCTGGGAAATTAGTGTTACAGCAACATCTTAATTGGAAGCAGGCAATCTAACTCGCATCATTCACAGTTTTGGTGACGGGGATTACGTGAGTTATGAAACTGAGTCATGTTGAGTTCTAATAAAGACTAAAACTGATGTTGAAAACCAGATATAGGTTACATCATTCAAAACATAACATGCAAAAGAATTCTCCTAACAAGAAACACACAATGTCTGTGTTTTTCTTGTTTGTTTTTTTTGCTTTTTACCATATTTGGACATGTGGATATTTAAAATAAATCAAAACCTTCTGTAAAATAGTAAAAATGCTGCCTGGGGACAATAAATTGACTAGAATCACACACAGCTGTATCACATAAGGTACCAAAAACATAATTATTCACAATTTTAAAGGAGCTTTACTATATTTAAACCTTACACTTGCAGTTTGGTATGCTCCTAACTGTTGAGGTCAGAGTGAACACCATGTTGAGATCCAAAGAGCCTTGAGAAGGAAGATTGTTGCCTTTTATGTGCCTCGCAAGAGATTAAGTGAGGTCTAATTTCAAATCAGCCTTTCCACTGTATGGACAACAGTCTGCAAGCTGTGGATGTTAAAAACAACCACCAACATGTCTAATTCCAGCAGTTCACCCTGCAGGCTGGCCATAGGATGCTACAGTAAGGCTTAAAGTGTTGTCACTAAGCTTACAGCTGACTCTTATGTTTGACATTAAATGTGCCATCAGAAAGAGAGAAGAAGCTCAACATTCATCAGAGGAGAGAAAGGAGGAAAAAACATTACTTTCTAAAGGGAAAAAGAAACAACTGAACAAGTTTGCCTGGATTTATGTAATAATGTCCTTGTGAAGATGAGATGAGAATGAATTGAACAGGGGGAGCATGTGAGGCATGAACTCAAAATAAGAAACAAGAAAAGTACATGATAGCAACTGTAAGTTTGTCAACCAAGGACTGGTCCTGAGCCTAGTCAAAGTCCAGATCTGGATCTCTGGAATGAACATCTAAGTGGTAATCATGCTATTTACAAAGGCGTTGGTGTGTCCTAGCTTTTTTTTTTCCAGCTAGAAATCACATTTCTGTCTATATCTTTTCGTTATTAAGTAAAATATGGTTAATTGATGATGTTTAGCTGTGATCAAATCACTTCCTTTATTCAGTGTGACCCTTTTTTCAAACAGCCGTGCTTTATAAAACAGTTTGCAATTTTGCAGTTACAGTGTATGTGAAACATGACTGCACTTAAACATTTAATCAAGTGAAAACACTGGTAAGTTGTTACTTTATTTTTATGGCACAGTGTCAGATTCTAATCAACGAACCGGGTTCCTCCACAGACCATCAATCTGTCTACATCGGCGTCCCCGTGTCGCGTGGGTTACGCCGCAAACGGAGGCGACGGCGGTCGAGTCGAGAGGCTCAGGACATGGAGCGGGACAGACACTACAGCCACAACAGATACCAGGACCATGACCGCTACAGAGACATAGACATTGAGGAAGGACTTATGGACTCAGCTGAGCAGAGTCTACAAGACATCAACCGCACAAGTAAGAGCGATCAAACAAACAAGCCTCACAACAAAGCCCATCACAGTTACAAAGGCGGTTCATCCAGAAGGCAGGCCACAGGACGCTAAAATATATCTCCAATATACTTAAACTGTCACTGGACTCACAGCTGACTTACTCTTGCTGTAGACTTCCATTCAGGGAAGATGGAAGTCTATAATTCTGTAAAAATTAGTGCTAGTTCACCTTCCTACAAACAGCTACATTGTGCATATAGTATGTTCCCTGCTCAGACACAAATAGCAGAACTGATTATATCAGGGTAAAGTCTGCTTATACCTCCATCTGACCCTTCAAGCAATTTACGTGTACCAAAGGCCATATTTTGTAGAGTGTAATCCAGACTGTGTCAAACGATCCACACTATTTGAAAAACCTGTTCACCTCCTCGCCTGTGGCGGTGCTGCACCAGGAACTACTGAAAGATACGACATGAAAACTTCTGAAGAAGACGCTGAGTGCAACCTTTTTCTCCTAAAGATGTAAACAAAAATAGTGTAACAGTGGTAGAATGTCTCTGGTGAAAGACCACAAGCTGTTTCTCCTTGTGGCGCTAGACTCGCATGTTTGTTTTGGTTCTGTTTACCCATAATGCCCTGCGCTATAGTCCTCCTCCTGCTTTTGGAGCGGTCTCCGGTTTGCATACCATACCAGTTCACATTGACCGAACTGAGGCCGAAGTTTTTAAGTGGACCAGAGTTTGCTTTTTTGGTCCGCATTTGAGTTGAATTGAGCATTCACACCTCAAACCAAACCAACTGAACTACAGTTTGATTAAACCAGACTAAACAGAGCTGAATGCAGCCGCAGACAAAGCCACTCACAAAAGTAGTTGTGGCATTAGGATTGTGTGCTCCTTGCCTCCATGCTTTTCTGTTCAGTGTCTCCTCTTCTTCTAGTCGATCATGGAAGACACTCAGTCATGCTGACTCAGGGTCTTCCTGTTAAAACACAGTTATTCCTTCCCCCTGTTGCTACTTGCTTGCTCTGGATGGGAGTGGACTTAATAATGAAAAATATGATTAATACCTGCTTAAAGGTTGTTGTTTTCAAAAGGTACTTTTAATCTGACAAACAAGACTCCTCAGGACATATTGTAATTTACTGAATATGACAGTATTCCTTAAAATATACTTATGATACTTCTGATCCAACAAGCAGCAAAGGAAGCCACTAGAAAGATTGCACAGTCAGAAACCTGATGGATGATCTTCATACTGGTGCACTGAGACTATCTAAGGACATATTGTGTATAAGACATGGTAATGGAGATACTTTGCTGCTTCAGGGCCTAAATGACCAGCCATAATTATATATCATTATGTTTTTATTTAGACAACTTAATATGTTTCTACAAAAACTAATATGGATCAGTTGAGATAGTTAATGAATTATAGATGTCTTAGTCATAACAACTGACCAAACTGAACACATTTCTGGCATGTGGTTTATTTGAGCCACATGTAGCTTAACTGCAATAAAAACTGTCCTGTTTAGTTTTCTCTTCCGTAACAAACATATGATGTCCACTGATTCTTGCGTTTATTTCTGCAGCCCTTTTTGCGATTCATTTGTATTTCTTCCCTTTATTTACCTGCAGCAGGAGCTCAGTGTGTTTACTGAACTCAGCCAGCATTCAGGTGAAGTTTTCATTTTAATTAAAGACGGGCTTTTTGTCATGCTTTTGATATGATTTAACCCCCTTCTGGGCATTTTACAGTAAGCAGCAGGAGGCTGAGACACAGCCTGAGTGGGGATTGCGTCTTCTTTTGTCATAAACACGGCAGCAGATCGCTGTTGCTTTGGCTTTCAAATACTTGGGGGTAGGAGTGTTGGTGAATTGAGGGGTTTTATTTAGCAATTTTCAAAATGCATGTGGCGCAATAAGTGGTAAGACAATAGAGGTATTTGATCAGACAAACCCAATGCAAGCGGCAGCGTTTTAAAATGTTCTGCCTGTCGTACAAGAATGACATAAATATACAAAACAACCGTTAAAAAATTGTGAATTATTATTACTTTCTCCAGCTATGTGTCTCCTCTGAATAGATGAAACCTGTGATTGCAAACAAACTAAACAATTTTTAGTTTTTGTTCAATGGATTCTTTTTATTCACTTTCAGTTCATATTTTTAAATAACATGTCATATGAAATGATTTACAGTTTCTAGCTGTGTGTAAAGTTATTCAATGTTATTGATCCATCAAAGATTAAAAGGCTTGCAAAGTAATTAGGGGCATGTAGGTGAGTGCTACCAGGGCCAGATTACAGTTTACAGAGCAGCATAAATAAAAAAAGAAACTTGGAAATGTTTTTTTTTTTCTTTACTTTTCAAACTCAGAATTTTCTTGTTTTTCCTGGATTATTTCTGAGATTAATCTCAGAATTTCTCAGTTTTTTTTTTTTTTTTTTCTGGTAAGTATTAGAAATAGCTGCAAGCAAATTCCTTATAATTTCATCTGATGCACCTGAAAAATGACTGCAGCATGACTTTGAAATAAATACATAAATTTATTTATTTTTAAATAAATAAAAATAAAAAGTTCATGAACCCAAAGCCTGAGTGAGAAAGACAGGAAGAGGTAATTACATCTTTGTTAGAATTAGCTTAAGTTGGATGTAGGGCTCTGTGAGCATGAAACAACCTTCAATTGTGTTCTCTTTTCTGCAGGACCTTAATTGTGACAAAGTTAGGCATGGACTGTTTATGATGCATTAAAAACTTCCCTGCAAGTGAAGTACTGACTACAATTCATTTTAGAAAAATAATTCTACATTTCTTCTACGTAAAATGTAAACATTTTCTTAACAGTATCAGATCTACATAGTTATGTAGCATCATGAAAGGTTAATCGCTTAAATATATCCTCGATACGGTCACTGGATACAGAACAATTCACTGCGTTGATAACATTGTTCCACTGTCAGATTATTTCCAGCAGAATGTTTGTGTAACAGTATGACATGCTGGTTCATGGCTTCCTTGCACATGCCCTCCTGGACCCCTTTAATTCAACTTAATTCAGTTTTATTTATAAAGCACCAATTAACAACAAATGTCATCCCAAGGCAAGCAAGTCCAATTTACGTACAGAATTAAACAATCAAATCTACCCAATCATGTACACAGATTCAAATTCTATTGCAAACAGTTCAATCCTAGTTGAGCTACTAAAGCTTTCTATAAGCATATTAGAATAAATGAATGCTTTCTGACTGTTTTTTTAAACATCTTACATAAGTTATTTTCTGCGATGCAGTGTCTCCAGCAGCAGAGCGGCTACGCTACATCCTGAATGAAGACGACGACATGCCCACGCCAACGCTCTTCACAGAGATGGACACTTTGCAGCGAGAAGGTGACGAGCTGGAGTGGAAGGAGTCGGCCAGGTGTGTGTCCACGCCCAAAACACACATCATACACCCATCCACACACACAGTCGTGTTTTCATCACTTGTGGGGACTTCACATTGACTTCCATTAATTTCTACAGCCTAACTCTGACCCTTATCCTAACCCTATCCTTAACCATCTCATACTTAACCACTAACCCAAAAACAACAATTTGCCTCATGGGGACCAAGAAAATGTCCCCACAAGGAGCAATGGTTCCCATAACCCCAAATAGGTTCCCACAAGACTATAAAAACCTGGTAGACACAACACACATCTACACACACACATGCACACACAGGCACAGTGTTTGTTTATATTGAGGAGACAGGAAAGGGAGTTACTGATGAATCCAATTTCATTAAGAGGAAGCATGTTTCGTTCATAAAGGACATTCCTCTCATAATAATAAAAATTACGTTATTTATAAAATGCTTTTGAACAAAGTGCTGAACCGATGCAAGGAGATGAAAACCATAATAAAACAAATAAAATACAAAGGAAACGTCAATAAAATAAATAAAACTGTAAGTACAGGATAAAGACGCATGAGACACTGAACATTTTTTAAGTTAGCTTTAAAAATCTCCACAGAACAATCCTCACTGATGTCTTGTCACACAAAAAAGTGGCATGAAAGGAAAACCCATCTGCTTAGAGTTGGTCACTGTTCCATTGTGACATATTGATGATTCTAACTAGGACACTTGACAAAATGTAATGTCTGTTATTGGTTATCATAAATGTTGACTGTATGACATGTTGCTGATGTTTTCTGTGTTTTCATGATGTAAAGCACTCTGAACTGCTGTGTCAATCAAATAAACTTGCTTGATTGATTGGCAGTATTGACAGTGATAAAAGTGACAATAATAATTATTTATTATTCCTTTTTTAGGTAACTGTATATCTATGACTGCATCACAGAGCAATCAAAGCCCCCAAACAAAAATGCTGCTCTTGAAAAACATATCAATTTGTAAAATACTTCTTTATGACACCAATTACATAAAAGAGTCTGATATATATCACTAATTTGCACACAGTAACTGCACCTAATCATATTTTCAAATGTATTGACATTTATTTATACAAACAGTGGGGAAAAAAGGGAACATTATAAATTGGAATTTATCTTTGACAATGATAAATCAAAATTCTTATATTGATAAATGATAAACGATATGACAAATGCCCACCAGTACAAGACCATTTTGGCAGAGCAAAATATCCAAGAAGCTTGAAGAATGAACTGAGGTCACCCAAGCTGCCCTTTCAGTGGACTGATGCCTGCTGAGCAGAGGGAACCCAAACAGCACTTGTTGAAAACCTCAGTGCGTTTTAACATTTTGTCCTTTCCTGATTCACTTTTTCTTTTGATGCTTTTATATCTTCAGGTGGGTGAAGTTTGAGGAAAAGGTGGAGGAGGGAGGCGAGAGATGGAGTAAACCCCACGTGTCCACGCTGTCCCTGCACAGTCTTTTTGAGCTCAGGACTTGTCTCCAAACAGGGACGGTGCTGCTGGACCTGGACGGCTACTCGTTGCCTCAGATAGTTGGTGAGACGTCTCCCTGAAAGACGGGACAAAATCCCAAAAGTATATGTACATATCTATATCTATCCCTTGTGGTCTGTTATTGGTTGATGAATTGGCATATTGATGTTTCGTTGTTTGTTGTTTTGTAGCCAAACACATTCAAAATGTTCCTGTATAATATTTATTATTCATACTTTGTGTAATTTGTCTGAAAATATTCTCAGTCTTGCCTAAAAAGAAGTATTTTCTGTCCTAACCAAATCTAGCTAACGAGTGGAGCCTGTCAGTAAACGGGTTACTTGCTAGTAGCTATAACAGTATTTTTTTTTTATTTAGTTTTGTGCCATAAAATGGTACAATATGGCTTTAAAAGTTATATGTCAAACAAATATTATCAGAAAGAGCATTTGAAGTTAGAATAACTAAGTGTTGCTAAGATGTAGGATAAAAATGATCTATTTCAGCTCTTCCAACAGGGCCGGCCCAACGTCATTTGTGGGCTTAAGCAGAACTTGATGTGGGGCCTACCCTCCAGCTGTCAGTACAGATGTTTTGGAATGTGGTAAAAGGATGTAGAGCTAAAACTAATCAATTCTAGCAACTGCAACAGTAGCAAATAAAAGAAGCTTTTCCTGAGAGGGTGGCCCAGTCTCAGTACCTCATTTACCAACCAAGTGGTTTCAGCATAAATGTCAGCTGCAGACTTGCTGATAGTAGAGTACCTAATCCTAGTAATCAAGTTTTTAATATTATCTAAAAAGTTTTTCTTTCTATGACATCAGTTTGTTCTTGACCAGCCTTTCTTTTAATCCACCAAAACTCATAATGAGTTTTTAATTGAGTTCTTCTCTTTTCTGAGAGCTAGAAATCTTTTTTTCTGTGAAAACACCTTTTTGCGGCGGTGGGCTTTGATGGAGTGTCACCTTTCATAAGCATTCTGTTTTTCTGAAGCAGCAGTCAATCTCAAGGAGAGAAATCAGATGTTTTTGTGCTCTGAACACTGATTAATTCCTTCACCATCAAGACTTTGTATGTCTGAGTAAAAACCATTTATCACATGGGAACTGAACTCATGTGTCTGTGCAGATGACATAATTGAGAGACAGATAGAAGAGGGCATGTTATCACCTGAGCTCAGGGAGAAGATCAGCTTTGTGCTCTTGAGGAAACACCGGCATCAGACCAAGAAGCCGATTCACCGCTCACTGGCCGACATGGGCAAGTCCGGCTCCTCTGCAAGTGAGTGTTCATACTGGTACCACAAACTGCAGTCTGACTCAGCAAGGCCTGACTAAACCTTAACTTTACACAGGATAATGTTCTACTCTATATAAGCTATGATAATTAGGTTATCGTCACCAAAATTAAGCTTATTATTAAAGCAAAGATAAGCTAAATAAGCTACCCAAGATGACTAAAATACACAAAAATATGTTTTTGTGTATTTCTGGCCATAATGCCAGCTTTTGAGTTAACACTGAAATAGTGATTTTTTTTTTCCCTAAGTAATGTGTTCGTTCAGCTCTGTCACCAACAGTGTCTGCTCATCCTTAAAAGGTCTTGAATTCACTTACCTAAAATTAATGTCTTGAATTCATTTAAAAAATGTAAATATATTAGTCACAGGTCTTAAATTTTGTCGTGGCAGGGCTATCTAATCTCAGATATTTTATGTAAGTATTTTTATCAGGCAAAAGTTTGAGTCGTAGTGGTCGTAGGCATCTTCATCTTGAGTCCATTTTGCGGCTCAAGGCAGTTCAGGCTACCGGTAACAAGCTGCTAAAACTTTCATGCTAGCACCCAAATATTGCTAACTTGTTACCAGCTAGAAAGTAAGTATTAGCAGCTTGCTACTGCTAACTTTGACTGCTTGAGTCACATAGCTGGCTATTTAGCTAGCTAGAGAGCGATATGCCATTGAATGCCATTGAGGAGCACGTCTTTGGGTGACTTACAAGAGTCACAAAAAGACCCCAGAAGTTTCAGTTTTGGTTCCCTTGCATTTTATTTGTCCATCTTAAATTGTGTTTGTAATGGTCTGAAAAAGATCATTAAAACTCTTAAACTTGATTTGGTGAAACCTGCATAAACCCTGCAAAACATTTTGTGCAGAAAGTTACTATGCATATGTTTACCATGCTTGTTAAATGCGTCTGTGCTCTCCAGCAGCCAGCAGGGCTCACATCCTCCACAGGGGACACATTAATGTTTGATGAGTTAATTATCACTGTAACATTTCCCCATCTCATCAGGGCAAAGCACATGCTGCTCAGTAAATCAGACAACATCACCTTCAACTATTTAGCTGCTGCTTGCCTCTTTGTCTGCTTCCCCGCCGCTGTCAGGTCGGAGCGTACCGCCCAAAGGTGGAATGGGTCCGGGACCAGGTCCAGGTCAGGGTCAAGGGCCGAACTTTAACCGATCCACAGAAGATCTACGTGTTAAGCAGCAAGCTGCTAACTACGGACGCCTACGTGAGTGATGTTTTGCTACGATCAGCTTTTATTAGACTTTTTTTTCTTGAGTCCTAAAACATTAAAAAATTTTCAATTTCAGTTACAGCGCCTAGACTCAGAGTTACAGATTCTTGTAAAATGGGAGTAAATAAAGGAATGTAAATACTTTTGTAAGGCCCTGTTCTCCCTAATTTCACTCACAGTCCACGCTTACCAGTGGACTATGAATTAATCTTTAAAACATTTCAGGAATATGCCATTACTGTTAATAAATGTGTACACATGTCATGCAGAACAAGCTGCTAAAGCACAGCAGACCTTACTTTCCCTAGGAAGAGATCCAAAAGCAAAACGCTGCTGATGAAAAAGAACACGATGGTCAACCTCTCACTGAAAACATATTCTGTTAACTGATGGGACAAAAGGGTAACATTTTGAAATGTGTGCATCTTGTTACATCTAGCTTACAATTGTACTACACATAGTGTGTCCTCAGTGTTAAAATGTTTCCTTAATAGACTGTATTACTGCAAACCTCGCAGTTAACTTAAGTATTATGTAACAGAATGGGAAACTTAGACTTGAGTAGACTTGACTTTTCAGTGAGTGTTTTTCCCTTCCAGGTCATGCTCAGAGCAGAAGTATGAACGACATTGCCGACACTCCCAGCACAGACCAGGTGGGCTCCAACTGTGACTTCACAGACCAACCGCTATTGTGTAGAAATCCAATAATCACTAAATCCTGATATCTACCAAAAACATTTAGAGTTTATATTTCTTAATTGGTCTAATTTTTTGTTAGCTTACAAGCTATACTCAATTTGCTGCTTTGTATTATGGGAGAAATCACCCGTCTCTCGTCTCAGTTCCCTCATTGACAAATCTTTTTCCATTCCAATTATTGTAAAAAGCAGGATAGAAAGAGTGCAAACACACACAGAACCGATTCAATAACGCGACTTAAACCCAGAGAGACACACTGGGGCAGTTGCGGGGGTGTGCTGTTGTTGTGGGGATCAGGCTGCTGAGCTTTGAAACAGACAGGTCACGATTAGATGTCGCTCTCTGGGAGGGATGAGGTAGAAAAAAAAAACTGAATGAGGACAGAGTGCAATACAGGTTATGAGCGGTCTTTGTTAGCTCAGCCACAGGAACAAGGATTCTAGCGACCAGTGTTTAAAGTGGAGTTACAGTCGGACAGTCGGTCACATGCAACAATGGACAAGTAATTTTTTTTATTTTTTCCCCTGCTACTGTGTGTTTGTGTGTCTGCGCTACACTGTCAGTGTCAATATCGAGCCGAAGCGGGGAGGACCATGGATCTCATTGTCCGGTCCGCGTGCCTACTGCTCACATGTAGTTACAGATTGATGCTGTGGATTATTGGAAAAAGCTTCCGGGTTATTGAGCGTCTTTGAGCCTTTGCCCGATTTCCTGCCGCACCTTGACACGGAGCCAGGCAGGTCAGTCAGCCTGGACTGGCACGGCTCGCCCCGTCACAGCTGCGTCGCCCATCATTGTTTAACCTCATTCATTTGTTCTCAGAAAGCCACACAGGATGCTAGTTTGTCCCTGCTAAATGTAGAGAACGTCCACGAAAATAAGCGACTGATAAAAAATTGTTACTTTTGGGTTGTTATTTAGAGATCTGGTAACTGCAGCAGCATTAAAAACAACAGTTGACGACATTTTAAATTAACTTTTTTTTTTTGTTTAGTTCATATTTAGAAATCATAAAATCTAGAAGACATGACCTGCAGAGCTGACAAAAGTGTTCAGGTCCCTTGATGTTTCTCTGTAGCTGTGTTTCACCATTTTGAAATTGTGATGTTTCCGTTAAATAAGAGACACAATTAAAATCACACATGAATAAGTTTGATCAGGCATTAAAAATCATGCCACGCCATCATCCTCCAATTATTTTCTGTCATCGGTTCTGTAAACCTCTGTGAAGTGGAATAATAATTACACTGTTTTCAAAAGGTTTTACTAATAACACATTGAAAAGTGTGTCATACATTGTTAATTTGGATAAATCTATTTTGGCTACTTGGAACAAATTAACTCAATGTATTTAAGTGGGGCAGAGTACAAATGTGTGCCACTCATTTGATTTATTTTAAATATATACATGCATCACTTTTCTTTTACTTGATAACTGTGCACTAAGTCTTGATGGTTCATATTGTAAAATCCTGATAAAAAGTGAGAAATGACTATAAAGTGAGGAATGCCAGGGCGTGTGTAAGCCTGTCGCAATAAGCAGTTACTCAGTTAATCAGATGATGAATCAAAATGAGCTCAATAATTTACATTTGGATTATTAATATTTTTGTTTTTCTTCTCCCGCTTTGTTTATTGCTTTTGGTTGTTGTCTTTTATTTTGGATATTTAAAATATCACCCAGTTCCAGTTTTAAGTGTTCTTTACACAGTTACGGTTTATTGATTTTTGAAAGTGTGAACTTGCATTATTATGCCCTTATCAATATACACTTGAAAATTTTCTCAAAACATTATCGTTTATCACAACAATTGTTGGAACAATTTACCGCCTAGAAAATGTTGCTGTTGTGACAGGACTAGGTGTGTGAATACGCTTGAAAGACACTGTTAGCAAAGAAGGCTATAACACAGATTTAGTCATAAATAAATGTCACATGTTACACATGTTAACTTTAGAGACACAGGTCACATCATTGCTGCTACCTGACAGTTATACCTCAACACACTCCTACATTTTCCTTCCTTTTTTGCCACAGCTAAAAAACAAATTCATGAAGAAGATCCCTAGAGACGCCGAGGCATCCAACGTGTTAGTGGGTGAAGTGGACTTCCTGAACAAACCCTTCGTGGCCTTCGTCCGTCTGGCTCAGGCCACGACGCTCGGAGGGCTGACAGAAGTGCCAGTTCCCACCAGGTGAGTCAGCGCCATGCGTCCTCCTCTCCAGCCTCTGCAACGACGTCTGAACTGCCACCACATCCCTTACATGTGTTTTCCTGTCTGCAGATTCCTGTTTATTCTGTTGGGTCCCCAAGGAAAGGCCAAGTCTTATAATGAGATCGGCAGGGCTATAGCGACCCTAATGGTGGATGATGTAAGTGTCTGTCACTGTGTGAAAAAAATGCCTCTGTGGCATTCTGTCTTTGTTAGGCGGAGCAGTGCTGACAGTGACATTGTCTGAGAAGATCTATTATTATTTTCAGAAAAGACAGTGAGCTGCTGTTGAAAGCCAAATGTGCAGCATGTTCCTTTTCCTGATTGGTTGGCATCAATTAGATGTTTGACCAGAAGCCTCACTATGAGGCTTGCAAAAGTGGTAATATTGTTGTGTTTAAATATTGAGATTTTGGTTTGGTATTATTTCCATAAAATTCATTGTTAATCTTAAACCCATTTCAAATTTCTAAACTGTATGTAACTTTTATGAAAAATATATATTTTTTACATATTTGTTAAAAGTATCACCATATTGTGTCAGTATAATATGAGACATATAATCTATGAAAAGACGGATGTCCTCCACCTCCTCTCTGAGCTGTTACTGCTCTCTGAAGAAAAGCACCGCTCCCCACCGAAAACAACCAATCAAAGCCAGGAGGCGGGGCTTAATGATGCCAGTCACTCATGTACTTGCTACTAAATGTGACAATGGTGGAGAAACAACTTACTGTTACAGGAAAACCTTTTATCTGCTGTCATCAGTGACTATGCTAACTAGACTGAGCATTCACAACAGGCTCTGCTAGCTAAATCATAACAGACAGCAAGGAGGGGCAGCACCACATGGAAGGTAATTGACAGCGCTACGACCCGCTTCCTGGCTCTGATCAGTTGTTTTTGTTTGGGAGTGGTGCGTGTCTTCAGATGGCAGTAACAGTTCACAGAGGAGGTGGAGGAGATCCACCTAGCTATGACTGGTTGTTTCTAGTTAGCACTGGGAGAAGGCAGAGGAGAGTTTTTTTTTTTCTTCACAGATTGGTTGTCTTATTATACATTCATGACATGGTGACAGATTTAACAAATATGTAAAGCAAAAAATATATAAAAATTGCGTACTGAAGCTGTAAAAGCAGATTGCACAATGAAAACAAACTGGTTTTTTTCAGGTTTGGGAACATAAATAGCATGTTGTGAAAAAAATTGTATTTTATGGAAGGAAACTCATTTAATGAGGATGAAAGTGGGGTCTTGGTAATTAGACACCACTTATTAATGCGAAAACACGGAAACGTGAGAATAATAGTATGATTACTGTAAAACATCACAGGGATTTAACTCACACATCAGATTGTTCTGCAACTTTCAGACGAATCTCTGCCGTTTAATCGGTTTTGCAGACTAAAACGCATCAGATTGTATTTTTTTAATAACTTGCATCTACATCTGTAAGATTTTAGGTTTAATATTTTATTGTCATAATTTTAACATAAGCTGGGTTCAAGCAGCCTGTAAGTGTCATAAAACTTTTACTGTGACTTTTTTGGTTTGGTTTGAACATCTTACAAACAAAGTGAAGCCGTAAACCCTTCTCCTTTCCTCTCCCCTCCCCATCAAGCTTTTCAGTGATGTTGCCTACAAAGCCAGAGATCGGGAGGACCTGATAGCCGGCATAGATGAGTTTCTGGATGAAGTGATTGTGCTTCCACCTGGAGAATGGGATCCCAAAATCCGCATTGAGCCTCCAAAGAAAGTCACCACAGCTGACAAAAGGTTTGTGTTTTTCTAAGCTCAAGGAGCCGTGCTGAAATGCGTCTACAACCACTCACAATGTCAACCAAAGCCGCTTTGTCGTCCAAGACACAGACTTAGCGGCAAAACAGATTGTGCCATGCACAAAAACAGGAGATAAGAGCTTAATGATGGGTGTAATCACACCCTCCTGTCTGCAGCAATCAAAGTTTGTCATCACCATAAAGATCCTTTCAACTCTCCCATGTAATGTGTGTGTTTTTTTCTGCAGAAAGTCTGTGTTTTCCTTGAACGAGCTGGGACAGATGAACGGCACGGCTGGAAAAGGGGGGGGTCTCTCTGAGGATGAGGAGATGCCGGCGCCGCATGAACTGGGAGAGGAGCTGGCCTTCACTGGTCGGTAGGTGGTTGAACACAAACAGTCACTATCTGCAAGAAAATCAGAATTGTAATTGTCGTCACACAAATGATTTTGATACAAATCCCCAATAGAGATTTTAGCTGCCACTGTCAAACTGCAGTGTGGCACTGCAGCAAACGGTGGCCATTTTGGTGATCGTCCTGTAACCTGCGGGCTGAATCACATGAATCTTAAACAGGGTTTATTGTGTTGTTTTGCTCATGTTTACGTAGATATCAGTAAAAATTATATTGATGTAAACATAGATATCATGTTATGTTATCTATGTGAATTTCTGTGAATTTCAAGTGAATTCACAGAAAATTAAAGGCAGAAATGTTCTGTTCTGCACTTTAGTGTGTAGCATCCTAACCATTGAGTTCGTCGCTGTTTTAGTTTCTGCGGTGGCCTGTACCTGGACATAAAGCGGAAAATTCCGTTCCTGCCCAGCGATTTCTACGAGGGATTCCACATCCAGTCCATCTCCGCTGTGCTCTTCATCTACCTGGGCTGCATCACTAATGCCATCACCTTTGGCGGTCTCCTTGGAGACGCCACGGACAACTACCAGGTACCAAACAATCACACTCAGTGGAAACAACTTTTGTATTTATTTACTCATAATTCATGTATGAGCTGAAAACCTCTTATGCATAGAAATGAAATTTCTCATAACTTATCTGCATATTTTACTTTTCATATATTATGGAACATTTGCATGTAAATGTGTAAAATTCAATTCAAAATGACTAATCTCCATGTGGCTGGCAAAGAGCAATCCAATCTGTAACCTCAGAACAACCCTGTAGGGCTTATTCAGCTTCCTGTGAATTTTAGTCTTAGAGTTATTTTGGTCCCTCAGCAGGTTGCTGTCATAAAAGGACATTAAAAACATATTACCATCAACATTCTTACATGCTTGTAGGATCCTACTATTGCCCATGCCTATTATACAGTACGTTATACCTGTAGGTATTATAAGTAGTGACAATAAAAAAAAGTGCTAATCAGAAATCATTACTTATTCTGTTACAAATTTCACTGTAAAAAAATGCTAAGTTTAGCTTGAATGCTAACAGATATGCTCATTTTTGCATATTTAATTCAATAAATTTTTGTGGCTGGCCTGTAAATTAGCCAGTTTTGGATCCCCGAGCAAAGATTTTGCTTAAGCTGCTAGCTGTTGCATTTTCATTTTCAGCATTTGCTTTGACCCTTTTCATTTACCTCCTTCTATCCCCTTTCAATCTCTCTCCATTTCCTCCACCAGGGTGTGATGGAGAGTTTCCTGGGCACTGCCTTGGCTGGTTCTGTCTTCTGCCTCTTCGGCGGTCAGCCCCTCATCATCCTCAGTTCCACAGGACCCATTCTCATCTTTGAAAAACTCCTGTTTGAATTCAGCAAGTGAGTTGATTTTTTTATAGACTATTTGGAGCCATCAGGAAAACTAAATGTTGTGACAGCATGTTGGTGGCTTTGGACGCCCCCACTCGTCCATGGCTTTAATTTACTTTGAAACAGACAAATAACTGTACTTTTGATGGCATAAAGAAGTGTTCCAATTTGTACCTTTCTGTTCATTTGGACTTATTTTCCTCCTTGTACATCTCCCATCCAAAGGAACAACGGCATAGACTACATGGAGCTGCGGCTGTGGATCGGCATCCACTCGTGCCTGCAGTGTTTCATCCTGGTGGCGTCAGACGCCAGTTACATCATCAAGTACATGACCCGCTTCACCGAGGAGGGCTTCTCCAGCCTCATCTCCTTCATCTTCATCTCAGACGCCATCAAGAAGATGGTGGGCTCTTTCAAGTACTACCCCATCAACACCGACTTCAAGCCAGACTACGTCACCACTTACAAGTGCGAGTGCCTGGCCCCAGACCCGAGTGAGTTCACCCCTTGGCCCAGGGAAATCAGCAGGGAGGGTTGTTTAGGATGTTTTTCGGGATGGCAGGGGTTTGTGAAATGAAAACATTAGATGCATCTGGAAAGTAATCACAGTCGTTTACTTTTTCCATGTTTTATAATTTTTGGCATTACTCCAAATTTTTTCAAACTAGAAAACTAAGCAATCATATTAGTATTCACAGCATTTGCTTATTACATTGTTGACCTAACCTTGGTAGTAATTCCAGTCTCAAGTCTTTCTCAATCTGATGCCCACAGCTCACCTCACGTATCTTTAGGCAGTTTGGCTCGTTCTTCCCTGCAGCTCTCTGCAGTAGATTGGGGCTCAGAACCCGTTGATAACTGCTTGCAGTTCTAGTTTGATACTGTGTTGGTGCCTGGGCCAGCACCGCAGACAAGCATCTGTTGTGACAAACGGTGCCTGGTCAGTTTGGTCTGCCATTAAGGTGTAATGTTAAGTGGGCAATATCATGTAAAATCAACTTTTTTTAGCTGTACATTGTGAAGTAAGTCCCTCACCAAAAACATACTTGGAGTTTTGCTTTGATTCTTTCATGCGTGTTTGAGAAATCTTTCAATGTCCTGTGGCAACCATTCAGCTGTGCAAAAATGCAGAGCTTTTGAAATTAATCTAAAAATGATAAATCTAAAATTTTTTTTACTTTTTTCTTGCAAATTTGTGACTTTTGGACCAAAAAATGTCCGTGTTATTTTTCTAGAAAATGTCTTAGATTAATCTAAAACTTTTTGGTCAGAAACTTACTCATTTTTTTTCCTGTCTACAAAAGCCCTAACACACCACTGTACAAAAGCTTTAAGATGTTCTATATCTAAATGGCAGCAGCAGCACATGGTTTTTTTTAAGGTTTCTACAACCTTCCCTCTAGGTGAATCACTAAGTTAAAGTTCTGTGCTGCTTCCTAAAACTAGACAGATGGAGGGATCAATATTTATTTTTAAATGCTACCTTTTGCAACGTTGATGTCCATTAATTTGTTTTTGAAAATCGCCGAGATTAGCAGTAGTTTAAGTGGACATTGATTTCTGTAACTGATTTGTCTCTTGTTTGCTTTCACCACGCACCAACAATTTGGCTGCCGCCTTTTGCAAGTGAGTACCGTTTTGTTCGTCCGCATGTGTCTGCGAGTGCTCACAGCAATGTCCAGCAGTTGAATTCTCATCATGTTTTGCATTTCTTTTTGCTTCCCTTTTGTTTTCCTCCTCACCCACTCTTATTTTCTGTCTCATTACCCCGTGTGTTTGTGTGTGTGTGTGTCTCTCTCCACCATTCACTAACAGTGGCTGCAATCATCTTCAATGGTTTAGTTCCAATGCCAGATAACAGCTCTAGTGTCTCTGGGGTAAGTGCTTGTTTTCACTTTTTTTCCCCCCCCTTTTTTTTTGACTAAATTTTGGTTGTTTGTGTAGTAAGCTTGATGTGTCCAGAATCCGCAACTTTTTTTTAGCCACAAAATAAGTCAAAAATAGTTGGAAAAGAGCTAAAGTGCTTGTTCACAGCTAACCCCAGTATCATGTCTTTGTGACAGAGAAGTTGCTTTGCTTTCCTCTTTTTCACCTTTGTTTGTTTCTTACCGTTGGTCCTGCCACCATCTAACTCTTCTCCACGGTTTCTAACTTCAAAACCCGTTCTGACAATGTTTACTCTGTCCGTGTCTTTGCCGAAACGCTTCACTTTTCGCCCTCTCCTGTCTGCCCAACACTGCCGCCTGCCATCCCAGTTGAATGTGACAGCTCTGGACTGGAGTCAGCTGAGCAAGAAGGAGTGTCTGAAGTACGGAGGCTCTTTGGTCGGAAAGTCGTGCAAGTACGTTCCTGATCTGGCCCTCATGTCCTTCATCCTCTTCTTTGGCACCTACTCCATGACGGTCTCTCTGAAGAAGTTCAAGTTCAGCCGCTACTTCCCCACCAAGGTAGCTCAGTTGTTCGGAAAACGGTTTGCAAGCGAGCGTTTTCGTTGGCTTTCAGTTCTATTGATTTTTATTTTTATGCACTTCTTGTTACTGTGCACTATTTTATTTTTATATTTGTATTTGTATCATGTTCGAATAAAATCTCATTTCAAATTTCAAATTTCATTTCAAATTGATAATGATGGATTTATTTTTTTACCGTTCTTCCAGCTGAGGAAACTCATCAGTGACTTCTCCATCTTCATGTCCATCATGACGTTTGTCGGGCTCGACATGCTGGTGGGACTCAAAACTCCTAAGCTAATAGTCCCAACTGAATTTAAGGTAAAACACATTCCTTTTAGTTAAAGGTACAGTGTGTAAGTTTTACAAAAAATGTGTTTTGAGCATATATTATTAAAACTGTCACCATGTCGACAGGTGAGACAGATAATCTGTGAAAAGATTGATCTCCTCCCTTCGCTACTACTGCTGTTTGAAGGAATACACCGCTCCCAACCAAAAACAACCAATCAGAGCCAAGAGGAGGGTCTTAGTGCTGTCAAAAAACATCATGTTCAGACTGCTAAATGTGCTAATGGTGGAGAAACACTCACATTTCCAGGAAAAAAATTTATCATTGGTGGCCATGCTAACTAGATATACACAATGTTGATTGGCAGCGCTAAGGCCCTTTGTGTCAACAGCTGTATTTCATGTTTAAACCACAGTACTAATACTTGTTCCACTGGCAGAATTTTACTGAAAAAATACATTTGTCCCATGTTATCAGTGAAATAATCTGCCAGTGGAACTAAAACTTTTATTCAATGTTGAGGAATTGAGGAATCCGGTGTTGTGACCTGGGTCGCATTCGAAATAAGTCTGACCTGTGCTGTTCAGACTGTCATGAAAAGACCAGATACAGGTCACATTATGGGTCACTTCAGGCTGCAGTGTGAATGCAGCCTTATTGACCTAAAACAAGCTCCTGTGCCATGCTTGGTGCGATGGGATCGCTGTGAAGTCAGCGACTCAACAATGCAGGTCATCAATATAATCCTCACCCAGGTGGAGTTAACTCTGTAAGTCCATGCAATCTGCTGGATTTCCTTTGGTAGAAACTTTTAAACCAACTTGAATAATAGACAGAACATGACTGCATTGGAACATATGTATGATTGGACTGGACTGACCTTTTGACTTGAGATGTTTTGAATTGGCGCTACATGGATAAATTGAACGAATCTGTTGTTGCTTGTTTACACAGTTGACTCTCCCATGACGATGAATGCAGACGTTTTTGTTCTAATCAAGCTTCCTGTCCTGTGTGGCAGCCAACACGGCCGGGCCGTGGCTGGCTGGTGATGCCTTTTGGAAAGAACCCCTGGTGGATCTACCTGGCCAGCTTCGTTCCAGCCCTCCTCGTGACGATCCTCATCTTCATGGACCAGCAGATCAGCGCCGTCATCGTCAACCGCAAGGAAAACAAGCTTAAGGTACGCTCTCATTCGTTCTCTTCCGTTATACCAACGGGTTCCAACTTAAATCCAAATTTCACTGCTATCTGTTTGGTTTCCATGGCAGAAAGGTTGTGGTTACCACCTGGACCTGTTCTGGGTGGGGGTTCTTATGGCTGCTTGCTCGTTCTTGGGGCTGCCCTGGTACGTGGCTGCCACGGTCATCTCCATCGCCCACATCGATTCCCTGAAGATGGAGAGTGAATCCAGCGCTCCAGGAGAGCAGCCGCAGTTCCTGGGAGTCAGGTTGGTCAAACAATTACAAGCAGATAAAGCCACTGGCTGCGTTTCCATAACAGATGTGAGCAAATCTTTGTTTAACTTCTGCCAATGTTGAAAAACACAATTTTGCAATTATTGTTTCCATTAAATAAGAAATTATTTAATGGAAATAATTTCCATTAAATTATTGCTTGACACCATAGGTGATGTCAAGCTTTAGGTGGCATCACCTAAAGCTTGTTTAGGTGATGCCATTAAAAATTATTGCGGCAACAGAAGTAAACACTTACATGACAGATAAACTATGAACTTCCTCCCACTTCCTCTTGTTTTCTTTGTCGTTTTCACCAGTAGTAACATGCGGATCAACAGCGTGATGCCAAAAGTGTTTCACCTCATCCCAGCACAAAAACTTTTTATCATTTTTTTTTTAATTGGTGTGTTTGTTTTTATAATTTCAATTTGTGTAATGGAAACACAGCTAACGTAATGTTCAGGCTGTCACTTTAAATAACAGAATAATACACTTTATCCAGCTGTGAGAAGGACCTTTATGAAACAAATGTCTTCTGTCAAACCTACAGAGAGCAGAGAGTCACAGGCATCTTGGTGTTTGTTCTCACCGGAGTGTCCATCTTTCTCGCCCCAGTTCTGAAGGTAGGAAGTACTCTAAACTTAATCAGTAACACATTTTTTATTGCAAAAGTATTCAGACGTGGAATCTAAAAATTGCTTTCCACAGATGCTCTCCATCCAAAGTGATTATTTTTGCAAAGTAGCAAGGGAAAAACTTTTTAAAAACAATAACTCCAGCTTTGTGGAAATTTAGAGTCTCTTCAGCTCTAAATGGTTAAGTTCATGAAGTAATGAGATCTACAAACTCAAACTTAAAGCCATGTTGCTAGTGAGGTATCTAAACATTTCATGCAAGTTTTCTGACTGAATGTTTGTTTTTCCATGAGTTTCTTTATGCTTGTGAGGCTAGCATATTGCATAGGTGACATTCTGTAACAGAATAACATAATTTCCTGTGTTGTTGCTTTAGTTCATCCCCATGCCTGTGCTGTACGGCGTCTTCCTCTACATGGGTGTAGCTTCCCTCAGTGGGATCCAGGTAGGCCATCTGTTTGCTCTCATTTATCTTCATAAATTGCTTTCTTTTCTTTTTGTCTGGCCATCTTGCTCATTGTTGAGCTGACAGCAGATGAGAAGTCACTTTTTAAAAGTTGACAGACAAACAAAGCTGTGAGCGGACTGATACGATCAACTCCGACGGAGACATTCTGAGGACAAATCCGCTGAGAATTTATGACGAGCTCACCATGTTCAAACTTTGCAGGATGGAGAAACGAGTTTCTATTCCATTTTTCTCAGCTTCAGTAAACCAGACAGAAAATGAATAGATTTTTTAAAAATTATTATTCTAATGGATTTCCATATAATTCTGTTGGGACACTGATGTCGTTGCTTTTTCTCAGTTCTGGGACCGGATCAAGTTGTACCTGATGCCGTCCAAACACCAGCCGGACTTCAGCTATCTCCGTCACGTTCCTCTGAGGAGGGTTCATCTCTTCACACTTATCCAGATCATATGCCTGGCCGTGCTTTGGGTCCTCAAATCTACATTCCTAGCCATCATCTTTCCTGTCATGGTGTGCTCAGATCATTTCCTATTGCACTGCACTGCAAAAACTCAACATTTTACCAAGTATTTCTGGTCTAGTTTCTAGTGCATATATCTTAGTTCTCTTGAAATAAGATAGACTAACTTACAGGTAACTTTTAACAAATATGTAGGAGCTTGTTTTAAGACAATAATTCCTTAATATTGATGAAAAAGTATCAATACTATTGGCAGATTATTTCACAAATAGAAAAAATTTATTTTTATAAATGAAATAAAATGCCAGTGGAACTAGGACTAGTACTGCAGTTTAAACGCAATGTTACAGGAAATATCAGAAAAGGACTGGATAATGCCAGCAAATGGAATAATATAAATAATATAATATAAATAAATGGAAAATAAGAACTGAGCCTTGTGGAACCCCAGAAGTTTCACTTATAACATGGCAAAATGTCTTGTTATAATTTAAATGTATTTAAAATGAATATTTAGGAATTAGTGACTTAAAATAAACTCTTATTTCATGATGAAAAGTTACTTACAAGCTAGCTTTCTGTTATTTCAGTGGTACTAAAATGTTTACCCAAGAAACTAGACCAAAAACACTTGGTAAGATTTAGTGTTTTTGCAGTATTCCTTTCCACTATCCCCACATGCTTACTCAAGTTGAGTTACTGCTTTAACACTAACTATCCCACGGAATCAGCTAGAAAGATATTTGATCAACTTTATGCATTTAATGCAATAAAATGCAAAACAAGAAAAAGTCAAGGAAATAAAATGATTTTTTCAAAGTAGTGTATCAAAATAGGATGTTTCTCTTCAAACACAGCAAATAATGCATTCAACAGACAAACAGCCTTGATTTTGTGGAGACAAAACAAGTTCAATGTAAAGTCCATAAGCCAACTTTTATTTGACACTAGTTCATATTAATGAATAAGAAATGAAATATGTTTATGATGAGGCTGAAAAAGACTAAATAAAGGAGTGGAGTGTTTACTGGGATTACACAGTAGATACTTAAAGCATAACTGAGCTGTATTTAAACAGAGACATGTTCTCTGCGTGTCAAACACCAGATCCTGGGATTGATGGTGGTCCGGAAGGTGCTGGACATGATGTTCTCCCAGCATGACTTAGCCTGGCTGGACGACCTGTTGCCTGAGAAAGAGAAGAAGAAGAAGGAAGACGACAAGAAGAAGAGGAAGGAGAAGGAAAAGAAGAAGCCGAAAACAGACGACAGCGAGGAGGAGGTGAGAAACTCAGACCTCTGCTGCCCTCTGCAGGAATTCAGGGGGTATGATATTAATGACCGACTGCTTTCTGTACTGCGTGGCGCTCACAGGAGAAGTACCACGGCTACTCCAACCACTCGCCCAGCTCCGAGTCGGACCTGGATCGCAGGTACTGTGTTCTAAAGCTGCACATCCCCTACAGAGACCTGGTCTACCCCGACGTAGCGCAGTCTCAGTGGGGAGCGTACTGCCAGCGCGCCGCAACACGTAGTGTATTTTAACACATACCCGCATGTCGTCCCAAACAGGAAATCTGCACAATGTAAAGGGTCAGTTCACAAAAATGACAATTAAACAATGCTCTCCCTTAGACTTTATTTCTCTGTGGTTCACAACAGAAAGTTTTTACTCTTTATTTGAGCTCATTCCATCCTGTTCCTGCTTCCACAGCATTTCAGAATAAATATTCTGGCTTGCTGTGGAAAAAGTCTCTGTATTTAAATACTCTGAATTTAAATTTCCTGTTTATCTTGTTGCATTTGTTTTCCCCACTGGCTCCATTCAGACCTTATAGCTTCACACAATTGATTAAAAAAAAGCATAAGATATACATAAACTATGGTGAAGAAAAAAACAATACAATTTGTTTGAAGCAGTATTGTGAAAACATATTAGCCCCTTCACAGACTTACAGGCTTTTTTTTAGATTTGCTTTTTGTCACATTTAAATATTTCAGATCATTAAACATGTTAATATCAGGCAGAAATAACCTGAATAATTACAAAATACTGTTGTAAAATTATGATTAAAGCTATTTAACCAACTGGGTTAATGTAAAAAAAAAGTAAAAGGTGGAAACAACACTGGTCAAAACAAATTAATGATTGTGAAGAATTTTTGGAAAATCACAAAATAAAAAATGTACTTATTTGGAACGTGTGGTTAAACCAACATGTTATTTTAATAAAATAACGTCATATTTCACATTTTGTCACATTCTAGGCACAAACCTTTGGGTATTTTCTTTGAGATTTTATGTGATAGATCAACAGAAAGTAGCCCATAGGTCATAGTTTTTCACAAACAAAATTTAGAGGAATATGCCATGCAAAAGCAATAATTTTCAATAAATTAAAATACACTTTTTGATAAGCCTTGCTTGTCAGATTGATAGCACCTTTTGGAAAACAACCTTCTAAGCAGGAATGAAACATACCTTTCATTAATCCCACATTTTCTGTAACAATGTTTTTAATGCTCTAATGTAATATCCTGATCATGAAAGTCACGTTCTCTTTAGCTGTAAGCATAAAATCATAACAATTAACAGAAATAAATGCTTGAAAACATCAGTCTAAGTAAGCTATTTATTGAAATTTAAATAATTTAAATAATATATTTCACTGACTTTTCTTTTCACCTTAATACATTAAAAATTCAGGATTAACTTTGAGTCCTGCCCTTCCTGGTCATGAAATGGAAATTGTCCTGTATTATTGTTGTATTAACATGCTGTTAGTTCAGACTCATAAAGCTGCACTGTATAACTTTTATAATTTTTTTTTTTACATATTTGTTAAAACTGTCATTAGTCATGACAATATAAGACAGATAATCTTTGAAAAAAATCAGGCTTTTCTGCCTTCTCCCAGTGCTAACTAGAAACAGCCAATCAGAGCCAGGAGGCGGGTCTTAGCGCTGTCAATCACCCTTCTTCCTGATAGCAGAGTCTGTCATGAAAGGTAATGCTAGTTAGCATGGCCACCGATGATGACAGATTATCGGTTTTCCTGTAATGGTGAGTTGTTTCTCTGTTAACACATTTAGCAGCGCCACACGAGGATGATTGACAGTGCTAAGACCCTCCTCCTAACTCTGATAGGTTGTTTTTGACTGGGGTGGTGTATTTCTTCAATAGTAGCTCAGGACGAAGGTCGAGGAGATTTATTTATTTATTTTTTTCCCACAGATTATGTATCTCAGATCATACTGTCACGACATATTGACAGCTTTAACAAATAAGTAAAAAACATATATATTTTTATAAAAGTTACATACTGCAGCTTCAGATAATGTATTGCTGCTGTTTGACCCTCTCCTCTATTCACCTCTCAGTGTCACTGAACACATTTAAAGACGCAGTTGTTAACTTTACATGTTCCTTCCTGAGAGCAGAGTCGCCTCCTGGTTAAATCTCTCTGTATCTTTAAATGTGACTTCAGCTTCCTCTCCATGCACTTTAAGGCAATGCAGATGATTGGAATGTGATGATCATGTACATGTGCTGCACTGCCCTCTGTACACACACAGCTCAGCAGACAGTATTTTTCTCTGTCTGTTCCCACTTTGGATGCTTTTGATGAGAAGGGAGCGAGTGATCAAGTGAAATGTCATGTACCTGAAACCACAGATCCCTTTTCTTTGTGTAGTTCAACATAACCTGGGATTTCATGATGTATGGTCTGTTGTTGTTTTTGTTTAGTTTGGTGTTTATCTTGTACATACAGGCCATTGTCTGTAGTTACCTATATTCATATATGCATCAGGCTCTGTTTTGGTTGTTTCTTTTTCCTCACTGTGCTGGGGTTTTTTTGTAGTGCGTCAGTCACAGCTGCATGTCAAATTCAGCCTCACCTCAGCTTGATAATATGTGAATCGACTGCCCTCACCTGGAGCCACAGATTCTCCTGACTTAAATATTATCTCTAACAATCTGGTTTTGTCCTTTGTGACGAGCTTGATATTTTTTTTTTCGGGGGGGGGGGGGGAAAGAAAAAAAAAAAGATTCCATAATGTCTGCATTGCTTTGAAAGAAGCATGGTTACTTATCAACAAAAGCAGGGATTATTGGCTGATCTGAATTTCTTTACATTCCCTCTTTGGAGTTAGACTGATGGAAACAAACTGGGTTTTTCAGGTTTGGGAACATAAATAGCATGTTTTGAAAAAATGTTATCTTATGTAAGGAAACTCATTTCATGAGGAGGAAAGTGGGGTGTTGGTAATTAGACACCACTTATTAATTCAAAAATATTGAAACTTGACAATACCAGACAAACCAGAATACCTTACCAGACAAACCACATCAGACTCAAAGTTTTTAGTTCTGGAAGAACTCTCTACTGACCCCACAAGAGAAATTATTTGCAAAACTACACTACAAACTGTCCGTACCCTCTCCTGGTCTGGGGTATGAGGCATCAAGGCTCATTTTGGTTGGAGCGGTGATACCTCATGCCTGGGCTTCCTGTGTCCTCCCCGGTAAGCCCCTTGGTGTTCTTGGCTGTGGGTGTGTCTGGTAACTAGAACTTGCCCTTCCTCAGCATCACCCTCCACTTGAAGATCTCCTGTCCGTCTTCACCGGCCATGCCCATGGGCCGAGGGATGGCCTGCCCTGTGCCTCAGGTCAAGATTGAGATGGAGTCAGACTACGACTCCGACATGGACCGCCACCGGGGACGGGATATCAGCAGCGAGACAACGCTATGATAACCTGTTGGAAAGGTGTTCACTTTTAACCCTCCCCCGGTCTTAGCACGTTGCTCTGGAGGAGCGCGTCAGATGTCACGGTCTGACAGCAGGAAGTGTGGGGGTTGACTCGTCGGACCAAAACCACACAACAATAACAACAAACCTCGTAAATATGTACGCGGGTTCATTTCAACCCTGCCGGACCCCATACAGAGTAAAAAGCTTGTGGGGTCCAATTGACCCCGTCTCTTAAGATCGCGGGAGGGTTTTAAATGAGTGTGTCATCATGACGTGGTCCTGTGGATAGTACATTAAGAACTGAATTTATTTATTTATTTAGTTACATTTATAATGTAAAGAACGCCAAAGAGAGAAAATATGTATCTCTTTACAATATCCTGTAACTTTATGTAATTAATATAATCATTTTACAAGCAGCTCTGTATAATTGAGTTCTAACTGTAATTAACCAAAAAACACTAAATGATGCCAACTGTATGTACAGAGATGAACTATAAGGCAGGAAATGTGTAATCAGCTTATGTTAGTAACTGTACATTTTCCTGTATATAGCTCTGCCTTGTACTATTAGCATGTTAGCATGTAGTGTATATATCTGTGCTAGGTGTGTGTGCTGAGTCTATCTAATCCCACAGAGCCGTTTCCCTGTTTCCCTTTACTGCAAAACTCCAAATTGGCACACTTGGCAAGAACAAAAAGAAACAACCAAAAGGCGCTGATGATATGTGTCTATAGGCTCACTTCCTGTAAAAGCCGCCATTGACAGGCTGACATTTGTGTTTTTACATTTTAAAATGTGTGAGAATATGGCCGACAATGAACAGGACACAGAATGTGCGTTGGAGACAGGCATCAAACCCATGAGTTGTTGAATTAAACTGCCATTATTCTGAACTTTGACTTTGATTTTCCTTCTTTATAGAAAGAAAATAATTTGCATGCCTATAAAAATGACTCACCTGTTTGAAACTAAAGTAGTGTACTATAGCATTCCAAACTACTTCTTTTTGACTGGTTTTGATTTTTTTTGAAGTATCAACTGGAACTTCAGCAGCTGTGTAGGCTGTACTGCAGGCGAACATTACTTACCTTATTGGACCATATTTACCAAACCACAGAGGTTCTAATAAAACTGATCCTGAAATAATCACTGAAGATATTTGATAAGGAAATCTAACCGTTTCAGACATTTCAGTCTGGAAAAATTCTACTACAAACACAAAAAGAAAGTGTGACACTGAAAAGGTGGAATCATCTGATCTACATGCACTTGAGATGTTGTTTTGTTTTTGACTGGATGTGTTTAATCTTGATTCTGTATATACAGACAGGTCTGGCTAGCAGCCAAGGAAGCCTGGGATGGCTTCACAATGTCAGAGTGGTTTGTGGGAGTTCTGACAGAGTTGGACATTTTAATAGATATTTGACAGCCAAAAACATTACAAAATATCATCCATTAGAAATAGTTCAAATGATTCTTTAAAAAGATTTCCTGAAGTACCCTGCTTCTCACTGACCGACTACTGCAGATCAGCAAAAAGCCTAGAGAGGCTGACCAGGGGTGGCCAGGTCTAGAGTATAGAAAATGTGAGTGTGTGTTTGTGTGTGTGTTCCTAAAGTCCCTGTGTGTGACAGAAAACGGGCAGCAGCTGGATACTGTCACGTTAATTCACAGAAGCCGTTCTGTTGAGACTCAGACTGTTTTGTAAATCCATCAGCAAAGCCATCTGCTTCCATCAGCGAGGGCTTCCTGTTGCACATGGGGCACAGCTTGTTGCGTTCCTGCGAGGCCCTCATCCAGACGATGAGGTTCCAACGCTGGCCGCAGGAGATGGGCAGGGCCCCATGCATGTGTTGGCCCCTGTGCAGGAGGCCCTCGCTAACCCTGTGCTCAACCTCCGTGCACTCCGTCTCACTTATGGACACCTGGAGGAAGCGACAGGACCACAACGTTTAAATCAGGTTTAGACAAAAAGGCTCATGTCTCCATGTCAATACATGCTAATAATGGAGTTTATTTAATCATAAAACAGAAAAATGTGGAGCTGAGAGCATCACCTGTCTCATGTCACCAAAGAAAAGGTTTCCGTCTTTGAACTCTTTGCCCAGGGAAACATTGAGAGTGACCTCTGCATTGTCGTAGTGATAGCTCAGATCCAGGTCTTCGTTCATGGCGTATTTGACAACAAAAGCTTTGTGGCTGTCCAGACAGCGGCCGCCACAGTCCGGGTACAGTAGGGAGGCGAGAGGCTGCAGGTAGTGCTCCCTCAGAGGAGTGATGAAGTCCTCGTCAAAGCCCAACTCGTTGAGAAGAATCTACGGAGACGAGAAAAGTACCCGAATAAAGCAACTTCCAAAAGCTGCACCCGTCTTAAAACATCCCACTGCTACACGCTCGGGTTCTTAGGAAGGTCTTGGGAAGTGCTGTCTTTATTTATTGATGCCTTTTATTCTTAAAACTGACCAAGATCCATGAACATGTCTGTCTTCATGAATTAATATAATGTTTTTTTTCTTCCTGTACTCAAATGATTACGTCAGGTTTGGTCTTTCATAATCAAAAAGAAAAAACAGAAATGAGGTTGAGCTTCTTCAACTCTTTCTTTCATATGTTATTAATTAATATAACCCAAGTAGCAGCCTACAAATGTAGGTTCTTACACATATATTCTATATTATCTTGAGTTTTAAAAAAGGTTGGCCAACAGAAACAAGTGTTCATTACCCCGTAGTGGTTCATGGTGTTGGGTCTTCCTTTAGGGGCTGTTGACTCCTCAAAGTGCTCCAGCTCCTCCACCAGCTGCTCACAGAAGCTTTTCTCAAACACTGGGAGACGATAGACTCTCGGAGCTTGAAAGAAAAACAATGTTTTCAGGGCAACCTGGAGGCCTGATAGTCAGATTTCTTAGTGCAGCTCAACAAACTATTTGGTCATGTAGTCTGGCCTTACAGAGAGATGTACTATTAAACAAATACAAACTACAGGAATCCTAAGGTGGGAGTATTTATCTTATTTCTCGCATTCCTCCACCGATGCTTCTTCTACGAAAGCTCTATCACCTCCTACGTCCTCCAGCAGTTCGGTAAGACCTTCTTCACATGCGTCGCTGCTGCTGCAGTAAGCAACCAGCTGCTTGAGCTTCGGCGCCAGGTAAGAGTCCTGAGGAGAGGAGGAGTGGAGGTGTGAAGTCTCAGCAAAGCACAACAATAAGCAGCCAGTGAGCATTTAGGTACCTGCAGATGGTAGACATGAGGACGGAGAGGCTCGTATGTGTTTTTAATGGCAGCAGTTCTTTCAGCCGATGTCTCACATATGCGCCTTCTTCTGTCCACCTCCTGGGAAACCTGGAATTGGAAGCTGGAATAAACTGGGTTGAACTGAATAAGAGTTGACCTGAACTACTGGATCTGCTTTTTTTTTCCTGTAAGGAGTCAATTTGTTTAAAACTCACATTTTATAATGTAAATATGAACTGAATTTGAGCGCAATCTGTCAACAAAGCTGAAGTGTCAGGACTCCTCTCATTGCTAGATAACACTTATATTACTTGATTAACTTCATTGGTTCAACGTTTTCTCAAAGTGTATAATCCAATGGAAAATGTATTTGTTTCTAAATTCAAATAAGCCTTTCCCGGGTTAGTGATTTTTTTTTACAGATACTTTGCAAACATGGTGTTCAGGGGAGCCTGTCTGGTGACACGGGAAAAATAAAAAATTGTGGCCAGGAGTTGTTTTTTTTTTTGTTTTTTGTTTTTTTTCGTATGTCACCAGACGGCCTCCGTAGTATTCTATGTGCTAAATTCAATCTATAAACAGAATACGTCACACGCTCGCGCTTTCACGCCTCTTTACCTTGGTAAGCACATCTACAAACTGCTGCTCCGTGACGCAACCGAACCTCGTTAGCAGCTGTACGTGGAGACAAAATGTTACTAATTACACTTATATCAAAGTAAACAGCGAGCATGTCCTTTTAAATATCTTATTTGTATATGTCGCTAACAACTGTTACTGACTCACTTGCTGGTACTCCAGTCTGAACTGATGTTCGGACACAAAGCGAACATGCAGCTTGTAGTCGTCCAGGAAGATGTTATCAGTTGTGAAGCAGCTGCAGGTATAAAACCGAGACTTTTTGTCTCCTTCGTTTGTCATGTTCGAAGAGATTTTATTCTAAAACAACTGAGAAACTGAATCACAACACAGCTGACATATGACAGCGCAGGTTATTTCTTCCTGCCTACCACGTCCGGTGTGACTTCCAAATTAAAGGCATAAGGAGGAAAATGGAAATATTGTTCAAGACACAGACTTTCTTTGAGCAAAGCTGGTATACCTAATTTTTAACTGGCGTATTAAACACTTTTAGACACAGTATGACTTAAACATGAGATAGACGTTAGTGTGTTGTAGATAGGGTAATACGAAGTGAAAGCCAGACTTTAAAAGATTTTTAAATTTTAGATTTTTTTAAATTATGATTTTATTTATTAGAGGGGTACAAAGTTGTCCGAATGAAATTCGATGAACTATGAAGAATTACAGCCTCCTAAATACAGGATTTGCCTTGAAAGACATAGAATAATTTACTACATTTTCCTCCAGAGGGGGGTACTAACAAGAAAACGAAGCGGAAAAAGCAGATTTTGAGTAGACGAAGAAGAACTAAAACAGTGGGTGTGCATCATTTCTAAGCCGGCAAGGCGCTTAGCGACTGGTAGGTGTTAATGGTACTTCCATGTCAAACGGCGTAGAAGTCCAATGCCCCGTTCAGAATCACCGGTGAGAGCGGCATACGCTAACTTAAACTATGTGACTGAAATACACATACACATCTCATTTTGAGACATGCACTCTAGACTTAAGAATAAAGTCTGTGAATCTGCAAAGTACTTCACTTTGGTCTGTCTTATAACCTGGAAGGAGTCTTTTCTTTATATGTAATTATGGCTCGTTTAAATTGTCTGCACATAATCCTGTTTCAAACTTAGGAAAACTCCTCCAACTCCGCTTCGTAGTCCCCTTTTACCGTACTCATCCTCCGGCGAACTGTTAGGGAGCGCACCCAGACATCCATGGGCTCTGTGTTGCTATCTTCCCGCTGTTGTGATTGTGGTGTCTGTTCCAGCGGAGAGGAGCTTTCTGCTGCTGAGTATGCCGGCCGGGGCTGCCTGGCTGTCGGCTCATTTCTTCTCTTTGGGGTGCGCAGTCGCTGTGTGACATGCTGAGCGTGGACTCATTACAGGTGGCCGAGGAGGAGGTGGTGGAGTCCACCTCCAACAAACTCTCTGACATCTACACTTTTGTGGCCAAAGGCAGCCTTCCGCAGACGATGAATCCTTTACAGAAGAAAAATTTCAAAAGATACGCCCAGAAGTTCATCTTTGATGGTAAGACCACTCGTAAAACTCATCCACATCCTTTCTCAGAGATTTTCAGATAAACAAGTACAAAGTTGTAGTTAATGAATCAGGAGAGCTGGAATTGCCTACAGTTTTAAACGCCACTGCTTTTTTTTATTCCTGTCTGTATCCAAGATGGAAAATTGTACTATGTGGGACCCAAAAAGGATGAGAAAAGGGAAGTGGTGATCGAGGCTGAAAGGAAGAGGCAGATTTTCCTTGACTGCCACTTCAATGACATCGGCCATCACCTAGGCCAGAAGAAGACCGTCCACAGGATCCAAAGCAAGTACTACTGGCTGGGCATCATCAAGGACGTAGTGGACTGGGTAAGCCTGCCTTACTTCCTCTTCCTGCTGCTGTTGCATTAACATCTCACATCGCTAACACACATCTGCCACTCTTCTAGATCAAGCTGTGTGAGACCTGCCAACAAACGGAGAGGAACAAGAACCTGGCCAGGACAGTTCGGCCCATTAAAGTGGACGCGCCCTGGGATATAGTTGGGATAGATTTCATAGGTCTGTTTGGAGAATTCAAAGAAATTACATTTACAGGATTTTATGCTGAAGCTCTCTCTTCTATCCTCAACAGGGCCCTTCACTGAAAGCCAGCATGGCAACAAAAGTGTCATACTACTCATAGATTATTTTAGTAAATGGCCAGAGGCTTTCCCCACGCAGACAGCAGACCCGCTGTCAGTGGCAAGGTGTATCTCTAAGTGTGTGTACAGGTAAGAGGAATCTGGTTCATCTGCGGTGCAACTTCAGTAGGGCTGGATGATAAATTAATAACAATATATATCGCGATAAACACACGATCAATCTTTTTGCCAGCTTTGCTAGCTAGGTGGATGGCATCAACTAACTCTCTCGCTCTCTTTGGTTACCTAGGAACAACCTGTTGAGTGAATTGTGCAGCAGCAGTTTCATGTTTCGCTGCCGTGCCTGATAGACAATTGTTTAAAAATAAAATTAAAAACAACGGTGTGGAGTGAAAACTGTGGATAAATCAGGAAAGGTCACGCTGCATTTCAGATATTTAAAACAAATAATTAACCAATAATTATTGATATCGATTGATATGAAACACTTGCATCGTGATGCGTTTTTCAGCGTCATCAGGTCGTCCAGAGCTGTAGATCTCTGCAGGTCCTCCATACTAACCATGGTCGTCTTATCTCATTCCTATAAAAATAATCTATACAGCTTCAGGTTATAATCTGACAAAATGGAGGATTCTTTTAGCAGACTCCTGTAACTTAAGAGAAACTTGAACTTTTCTTAACCTAAAGTCTTCTTTTTCGTCAGGTTTGGAGCCCCTAAAACAATAGTGTGTGCGCAGAGTTCAGAGTTCTGTGAAGAGGTGAGTCTGTTGGCACTAAACGCCTGCAGCCTCCAGATTCAAGGTCAGATCTGTTAAGTCTGGGGAAATTATTTCACTTTTTTTTTCTTAGGTGTCAAAGTTGCTGTGTGAGAAGTGGAGCTTGATGCAGAGGGTGTCTCCTCTGGATCAACCTCAGCTCAACCCGCTCCACGACTGCACGGCGCCGCTGCTGAAGGAGGCCGTGGTGCAGATGGTGACGGAGAAGCAGGGCGACTGGGATGACTTTCTGGACCCGGTCCTGTTCTTTTTCCGGACCTCGGCCAACCCGACCATCAAGTTCACCCCGTATTCGCTCATGTATAGCCGCAAAGCCAGTTTTCCCAACGAGGTGAGCCTGCAGAAGATTGTAATGGAAGTTTTTATAATGAGCTCCTCACCCCTTTTGTGCTTTATATTGTGTCTGATGACTAGATCATGTGTCTGCATGATCTTACCATGAGATTGGTCAAGCTGCTCTCCTATAGACTTCTACAGTGTTGTATAACAGCAGAAGGTCGCTGATCCTGGAGACCATCTAGTGTTACTCCTCCAACCCAGGACTTATCTGCCCCCTTTAGCGTCAAAGAACAACCCACTTTCCTTAACAATAGACAAATGGCCAGACCATCTGTGTTGGGCTCCACAGAATCCCTGGTACATAACAATCAGGCATTCACACCTATTGTCCAATCAAGTCTCTCTTCTCTGACCAGAACCTATAAAAGGAAACCAGATCCACTGTTGGTCAGAGCAGACTTGACAGACTCCTTTGACTCTGTATTTCTGTTCTCACCTCGCAAGTTTTTAATAAATTTCTTATTTCTTCTCATCCAAACTCTTGTTAAAGTAATTTCTTCCATGACAAGATGAACCATGTTTTCAGTTTGTTTTTGTTTTTTGTTATTTTTATTTCTTTTCTGAATTGTTTTTTTCCTTTCATGTAGACCACACAGACCCTGCTTAGTTATGACGACCCAGAGCAGGACGCGTGCAGAGAGAAAGCTTCTACATATATGGACATAATGCATGAGCAACAGAATGCTGTGAAGCAGCTGGTAAGATTCTGTATTCTCTTTTTGTCTAAAAGTACTCCTTTTCTTTTTTTTCTTTTTTTTTTGCATAGCGAGGCCCAATTTCTGTAAAAAAAACAGAAAAAACAACAACAAAAAAACTAAAACTAAGTATTATTTTTGGCCACTTGGGGGCAGCAGAGAAACCACAAAATGGGTAAACCAATTTTTTTTTCACTACAACTTAGCTGCTTTATCAGCTTGTTCTACAGTTTCAGTTCAATTCAAAATATTTTATTGATATGAAAAGGAAATTAAATTAGTTTCCAGTCTATTGGTTTAGTGAAGTCCGGTTCCTGTTATCACCAAGTAAACACGTCCCTGCTGATCTGTAGTAATTGAAACCTGAGGGATCGGGATACCTTGGAGGTAACTCTGGCCCCGTCACCAGGTACTGCCTTACAGATTAATAACAAGATTCTGAAATCTCTTTCATATAAAGTGGTAGAAGGGCTGGTGTAATGTGTTCCATTGTTTTTAGTGTTTGGTCAGGGCTCTGAATGATTTTGTTTTTACTGGCTCTTGTAAAAACAGCCTTCGTCTTACTCTGTAACCAACTGGAAGTAAAAGCTTGCACCAGTTTTTGGTCTCCTGTTTGGACTTACATCTTGCAGTGCTGGCTGATTTAGAATAGACTTCATGTGTATGTCTGAAGTAAGGTCTAAATCCATGATTAGATAAAGGTATATGTAGGTTTAAGCATTATTGAGTGTAATTGAAAGCGAATGTCCACCTTCTGTCGTTGGGACCAAGTTGGAGAAAATTCTTTCCCCCCTTGATATTATTGAAACCATCATGTAGATTGAGTGCTGCGACCATGTGGAATGTAAAGATGTCTGTCATCACCGTTATTATGGCAACAAACATCATCAAACCCTATTCTGAACTCTGTATGCATATGCATACTAGAAATAACCCCTGAATCTGCGGCTTTACCGTCAGGTGTTTCAGGGACAAATACACAAAAAATCTTCCAAAATTAAAGACAACAGATTTCAAGACATCAAAATTCAAATAACAACAAAAACTATATCCTTGATAATCATTTTAGTGACTGGTATTTTCAAAGATTATATACACTAAAGCCAAATTACTAATGCCAGATGACAGGTCACCGAGTCCATTCCAAACAATAGAGGCCCCAGAATGGAACTTTGAAGAACCCCACATGTAATTGTTACTCACTCAGATTAAACATGGTCAAATAAAGCTGTCTGCTGTGGTTAAATAATAGAGAACTACAGATTTAATTCAATACAATTCAGTTGTTTTGGCAGAATGCCACTTTTTAAATAAAGCCACTTTAATAAACTTACACCTTACAAGACAAATTGCTAGTTTACATTCAACTACAATTTTTTAAATCAAATTAGTTTATACAAATATAATCCACTTAAAAAGAAAGATGCATAAAAACTAGCGTTTATGATGATTGAATGAAATGAAACGTCATTTTTCTGTTTTTATGTGTATGTGTATGTGTATGCGCGGTCTATTTACAGGTAATAGCCAACATGAACGCAGCCTACAAGCAGGAGAAGAAGAAGAACGCCAAACGCAGGACGCAGAACACGCCTCCCACCACATTAAAAATGAGCCCCTACATTAAAACGGAGACCCTGTTCGGCGTGGTAGACTCGCCCCCGGCCAAAAAGGTCAAAGAGAGCTTGTTTTTGTCGTTTCCCGTGGAGACGGTGCTGGCCACTGAGCAGAACAGCTCTGAGGACGTAAAGGCTGAGCTCGCCTACCGCTTGGCTGAGCCTGACGTCCACTGAGGAGGACGACTCTGCAGAAAAATGACGCATCAGTAGCATGTGACCGAACGCAACCTAGTGCTGCCTGGAACCTTAGGCAGAAGGTCAAAGGTCGATGTCAGCAAGCAGTGGAAAAGCGACTACGATGAACGCTGAGATGCACCTGCAGTGCCTTGCAAAAATAAAAAAAGTCACTTCTTCACATCTTAAGATTACAGTTTTTAACATATTAGGATTTTATGTGATAGACCAACACAGAGTAGTGCAGAACTGTTGAGTGGAAGAAAACTTGCACTTGGCTTTATTTTTTTCCTCACATATGAATGACAAATACAAATCCAGGTGTTTCAAACAGCTTTCCACATCCAGAGGAAGAAATATTTGCCAATTTCAAGGTATTGTCCCAGGTTTTCAACTGGATTTGTTTTCAACAGTTTTCAGCTGTTAAAATGATTGGGCCATTTTACATATGGTTTAAACATGTTCAAGGTCACTGACCTGTTAAAAGGTGAACCTTTGTGGCCTCTAACACGTTTTCTACCAGGTTTGTCCTGTTTTTGGCTCTGTCTGTCTTTTTCTGATCAACTCTGACCAGCTTTCTAGTCCCATGCCCACAGCATGATGCTACCTCCACCATGTTACACTGATAATGTGTGTGAGCTGATGTCCACTGTTAAATTCCCACACATTGCATTTTCCTTACTATTTTTCATTATCATTTGTGGACACAAATGTTGGAACAGTTATTTTACAACAATCCCCGCCTGTTAGTGTATCACCTGTGTTGTATTATAACTTATTTTGTTTTTATGATACTGTTTCTACCGTGATGTTCTCTAACAAACCTTTAATGCCATTAAATAACACAGAGACACATACTTTTTAGAGTATTATTTGTAAAATGTGCACTACTATGTGTTGTCGCATAAAATGTAGTAACAAAACAGAAATAATTCCCACCTGGAGAGAAAAACATGAATGAATATATGTTATGTTTTACCTCTGCGGGGACTTCTAATTATGTGACTCTCAGAAACATTTGGAATTTAATCAACTTTATAAAGTAGCAATAAAGTTATTCAATTCTCAGGGCTTTTAAAAGTTAAAGGTTTAAACCATTTAAATGAGTGATTATAATGTTTCAGCATACAGTTAAATAATCTGCTGGGAGGAGCCACATGGCGGTCATTACCACATCAAGCTGGAGAATTTCACTGATCATTTATATACGAGATGCGCCACCCATTCTGGGAAATTAATATGGGCTGATTAACTGTTGTGAACTCGCATCTGTGAATCATATATCACGTTTGAGTATTCTTTTATGCCAATTTGAGAAAAAATGTGAATTGTAAAAAAAAATTATAGTCCCAACTTCTATTAACAATGCAGGGCAAAAACAATGCTTTTTTTTCTTCGTTTGTTCACAGATTGAGACAGTGACGTGTGTCACTGCTTTAAAGAGATACAAACTGAGGTAGCAATAAATAGCTCATATCTTCAACTTTCGACATGTTTAGATGTGTGGTACCCATGCTGGATATTATTATACAATAGGTTCTAATTTACTTATTAAACAGAAATAAAGCCAGAGGGCTAGTCTTTATTGGCTCTTCCTGTGAATGGTCTGGAGTATAGACGATCTTTGATGCCGGTGTAAACTTGACATTTCGGCCATACCTTTAGAGAGAAGCCCAACTTGCTTCGGTGAGGCGTGAGTGTCGCGTCTGTTTGCTTATGTACTTTAACCAAAACTGGGACAGAATGCAGTTAGTAAGCAGAAGTAGCATACAGACTGCTGGACGGTGAGGTATAAAACCAATATGGTACTAGCCGTTACCTGACTTTAGCTCAGCACCTGCTAGCTGCTAATATTAAACACCAAGTCACTACTGTCCTTCTCCGAGGTAGCAGTAGTGGAATGACTAGGACTTACCTGTTCTTATCGCGATCCCTGAAAATAGTTTGTGGCGCAATGAACTACTTCAGTTCTTGATATTTAGAAGATACGCTTGAAGAAACCGGAAGCAAAAATAATTTCAAAATAAGAGTTTACGCTAGAGATTGAGATACTTAAACCACGGTCTTTTTTTTTTACAATGTGAAAATGTAAATGAAAGTTACCAGAAAAGTTTTTTGTTTTAACTTAAATTCCAACAGTTTAGCTTTAAATAATTAGTCTTAGTTTAAAAAAGTTGCTATTTGTCTGTTTAGTAAAGCTTCGGGAGTTCTAAACTCTGACTCCAATAATCAGCATGGGTATCTATGCACCTGTCATCTGCACTCTGCTGTACGTTGTCCTTGACAGTGTCATCACCACTGTCCTATACATCAAGGGGACAGAGCTGTCCCTCTTCATACGTGATGTCCTGGACTTTAACATCTTGAGCTCCGCCCTTGACCTGTGGGGCATTGTCCTTCTCCGAGCATCCCTCCTGCTGGGTGCCTCCATTGGGGTTTTATGGAACAGGGAGGACGGCCCGCCCAGGGTTGCCCGGGTCACCACCGTCATTCTCCTCTTCTGCATGGTTGTCATCACCTACACCTTGGCCAAGCTGCTGATGCTGACCGAGGTGGAGCCCCTCAACCGGCAGCCATGTTTTCTGAGCCTGATGGGATGGACCTGCGCCTCCTCCCTGGGTGTCGTGCTTCTCTGGAGGCAGCTCGGGAGGGTTTCCAGCTCCGCGAGCGGGCTGGAAGTCAGGAACAGCCGTGGTGGAGGAGGAAGGGTCTCCGAGGACACAGAGAAGCTGGTGGATACAGCTGGTGAAGAGGAGGAGGCTGGAGGGAGGAAGGAGAAAGAGAAGGTCAGCTCTAGGGCTACATTGGGACGCTTGCTCAGCTACTGCAGGAAGGATGCTGGACTGCTTTCCTTAGCCGTCCTCTTCCTGCTCATCTCTGCAGTGTGTGAGTATCCGTCAAACAATGCTGCCATAGCTTGTAATATCACAATGACAACTCATCTTTCTACTAATGATGTTTGTAATCATTTCTTGCCTTCTTCCCCCATGGAGAGTAACTACACACAGCAATGCCGAAGATCAATGAGCAGCTGTCAAAAAAAGCATGAAAGGCGTTCTCCTTATCATTCAATAAGTAGCTTCATGGCTGTAATAGATGTTTATGGGCCATTCTTAAGGTCCTTGTAGTTCATGAAGAGACGTTAAGAGCGTTTTATTTTGATTTGTCAGATTTTAAAAATGTTACAAGGATTTTTTTAAAACTAAGTTTTAAAACTGAGTTTAGTTTGCATAAACTAAACAGAACACCTTACACTCAATTTGTTGGCACCACTGATGATCATATTTGCAGTTGCATAATCTCACACACTTCCCCAGAAACCCATTTTAGCAATAAGCAACACTTTTTACTTTACAGCTTTGCACCACACAGGAAGGAGCTTTGACCATTCCTTTTTCCACAATCTCTTTTGACGGTTTATCCTCAGTCCTATCTTGTCTGTAGGTCAGCTCACAGATTCTCTATGGTATGTAGGCCTGGGAACTGAGTTGGTCTTAAAAGACTGTTTTCATCATTATCCTGAAGCCACCCCAGCCCGGTTAAGACCACTTTGATCAAACTCCAGCCTGTTTGCTTGCAAAGTCCGATTGTGGACCAAAAAAGCGAACTCTGGTCCGCCTATAAACCAAAGTCTCTGCTCAGTTGAAATGAGCTCTGGTGTGGTTTGAATGCATTTGTGATTTCCAAGTGGACTGGAGACTGCTCCAGCAGTAGGAAGTGGACTACAGCACAGGGCATTCTGGGTAAATACAACCAAAAATAACCACACTTAAAGGAAAAATGTCTTCCAAATACAAAAGAGAAATACTCCAACCTCTAAAATCTGATGCTACTCCATTTTTGTGTACATTTTCTGAAGAAGGAAGTTACGCTCATGTCTTCTTCTGAGGTGCTCATGTCATTTCCTTCAGTAGTTCTTGGTGCAGCGCCACCAGATGAGGGAGTGAACAGCTTTTTCAAGTATTTGGTTCTCAGAGCCTTTACTTTTACAGATCCTGCACTGTTAGTAGGAAGGGATTTCCTATATGTTCATTATTTGTTTTAAGTCAAACTCTCTTAGGGTGTTTGTGAAAATCTCCGTCTTTGCCCTTATGACCAAAGTTTTGACTTCCAGTAGAGCTTAACAAACCCTAGATGCTTATGTTTGTAATGGAAGGACAAAAAAGACATTTTTTCTTTCATCACTTCCAAACAACCAGTTGATAGCATCTGCTAGTCTGAACAGAGACTTGCCTGGTCCTGAAAGTAGAAAATCCGAAACATTTCCACAAAAACAGGATTAGTCAAAAAACTTGATTCCTAGTAATTCTTTGTAAAAATCCTCATAACCCTTCTTGTTCTGTCAATAACATCCCATATGATGCAGTCCTTTGAAAGGTTTCTGCTTTATGTTGCTGTGTGCTGTAGGAAGCTGGTCAAATTGAAAACCCCAAATCTGAAAATTAGTGAGAAGGCACTGCTCCAGCTCAGGATTATGTTTATTTGACGAAATATTGATAGTCCTTCTGATTGTTACTGCTTCTCCAAATGATTTAATAAACATGCTGAACAGATATATTTTTATATTACAATTCATCCCTTTCTTTTCTTTCAGGTGAAGCTTTCATTCCATTGTACTATGGGAAGGCCATAGACAGTATTGTGGTTCACCAGAGCATGGAGTACTTTGCTAAACCTGTAGCCACATTGGCTTCACTGGCTTTGGTCAGGTGAGTGTGTCAAAGTCTACATCAGTCGGTAGAAGGGGGAAAAGTTAGGACAGTTCCAAGGGCCCCTGACTGACAGGGGAGCACCCATAAAATTATTATTTTTTTCTTCATACCAATAGAAAATAACCAACCAACCTCCTCCATCCTCCTCCTCCTCACCTTCATACCCCCCAATATTGGAATTGGGATGGGTTCATAGTGTTAGGGTGGCTCTGATTTATTCTTTCTGTAGACTTTTGTCCATAGTCAATAACCCCAATTTACATGGTTTTGGAAATTTGGGGGAAACCAGAGCACCCGGAGAAAACCCACACTAACACGAGAAGAACATACAATCATCCACAGAAAGAGGCGCTTGGTTAAGAACTAAGATCTCTTTTCTGTGAAGATGCAGCGCTAACCACTGCATCACCATGCTGACCTGTTTTTGTTGGTCCAAAATGTGAGATGTATTTTGAGGTTTTGGCAATGGTTCAGGACTGACATGAACAATTCAGTCTTTCCTTCATTCTCTTTTTCTCTTGTCCACTGATCATTGCTTCAGATGGTTGGCCCCAAAGACTTCAACTCATTCACCTTTAATCCATTCATCCATTTTCTTTACACCCTTGTCCCTCAGTGGGGTCGGGAGGGTTGCTGGTGCCTATCTCCAGCTATCGTTCCGGGCGAGAGTCGAGGTACAGGTCGCCAGTCTGTCGCAGGGCAACACGGAGACAAACAACCATGCATACACACACTCACACCTAAGGGCAATTTGGAGAGGCCAATTAACCTGATAGTCATGTTTTTGGACTATGAGAGGAAACCGGAGTACCCGGAGAAAACCCACGCATGGACAGGGAGAACATGCAAACTCCATGCAGAAAGACCGGGGCCGGGAATCGAACCCAGAGCCTTCTTGCTGCAAGGCAACAGCTCTACCAACTGCGCCACTGTGCAGCCCCATTCACCTTTAATACAACTATATTTAGCTTTACTGTTCTTTTAAAACCAGGACTGGTCCTCTAAAACAATCACCTTGCTTTTCTCACCACAAAACCGTTTGCAAATTAAATTTTCTAGAAATTAATACTACCTTTCTTGAAGACAGTTTAGATTGGTCAATCACCCTAATTTACATGGTTTTGGAAATCTAGTGGGAACCGGAGCACCCAGAGAAAACCCCCACTAACACTGGGAGAACATACAAACTCCTACAGAAAGAGGCGCTTGGTTTAGAACTAAAATCTCTTTTCTGTGAAGATGCCGCCCATTTTTTTGGTCTAAAATATGAGATGTGTTTTGAGGTCTTGGAAACACTTTTGGTTAGTTGCTTGTTTTAGAGGTTTTTTTGCTTCTATTCAGTTTTTGTTGCTTCTTGAGGCTCAAAGTGTGTAGCATCGTTTTCCACACTGAAGATGTTTCTTCAGAGACGCCTCCAATGGTTCAGGATCTTGGCTTTCCCTTTTCTCTGACAGAGTTTCCACACACAGGTCTGTCACTTCCATGGCTTCGGGATCAAGGATGCTTGAATCTCTCAGCATCTCGTTTACGAAGTCATTTAGCTCCTTGGGAGATTCATCAGGAAATTCAATATTCTCTAATAGATGTTCCAGATCCATGGATGCAGGGTCATAAATGGTTTTTTCCCTGTTTGGCTCTTGATGCCTGGCCACTTTTCTTCTTGGAGGTCCTAGTTCATCTCTGTCTTGGAGCTCCGTTTTCAGATTTTCCAGCTATATTTTATAATTAACCTCACAGCTACAGTACCGTTGTTGGAGGACAGTGAGTTGCTTTTGGAGACTGTCCTTCTCGACTCCAAGTTCACTGATAATCTTTTGGTCCCTCATCATTTTCAGTGAGTGAGCTTTCATCTCTTTATCTACCTCCTGCTTAAATATTTCTGCTTGCTGTCTTAAAGCAGAAACATCTGCTTCATTCCTCCTGTTTAATTCTTGGTATGAAATCTTATACAGCACCAGCTCACTCTGCAGACGGTTCTCTGTTTCCTGCAGGCAGGCAATCTCCTTGGACATTTTTTCTTGGAGATCGTCCTTCTCAGCTCTCAGGTCTTAAAGGAGCTTTTGCTCTTGCTTGATTTTTTCTTCATAAAACATCTGCATGTCGACCTGCAGGTTCCCCTCACCTGCAGCTTCATGTTTCCATTGAAGCTCCTCGTAGTGAGTCTTGATTTGATCCAGCTCTTGTTGGAGGGCGTCACTTTTCTCTTTTTCTGCCTGGATTTGTGACCTGAATGCTTCCTCACCGACAATATGAGCTACCTTCAATTGCTCAAATTCCTTCTGCAGCAGCCTTTTCGTCTTGTGTTTTATGTCGCTGTGCACCCTGGAAGCGATTATAGCTCGTCTGAGAGACTCTGAATCAGAAAACTCTTCTCCTGTCAGTAGTTCTCTCTTCATCTCCTTGAGTCTTTTCTGCCCTTGTAA
>NW_006800268.1:207084-242527 GCF_000485575.1 Poecilia formosa
AGGTTGTTACTACCACCAGGGAAAGAACTAAAACATGCAGGATGCCGGCCCTCGAGGACCCACTTTGGGCACCATCGGTCTACATCTTTAAGTAGCTGCCAATTAAATGTATTATTAAACTGTTCTTACCACCAGCATGTGTGAACACCTCTGCAAAGGGTAGGCTAACAAAGATAACAAATTTTGGTGGCTGAAATATTGTTCCAGAAATTATTGCGATAAATGATAATATTGTCATTTTGAGACCATTTTCAACTAACACAATAATAATGGTAATAAAGGCATACTAAAGCAGTCTCTCAAGCATCAAGAAACTTTAATTTCTAAAGAACATGTAATATTGTAACTGGAAAAAAACATTTTAAATATCAAAATACGCTGGCCAAATTAGCAGGTGGCTAATGCCATCTACAATCATGTGGCTTTCAGGTTTTCTTATATCTATGTTTACAATTTTAGTTTGTTCTTTTTATGCGAGCAGCTGCAGATGCGTGTTGACCCACATGTCAGTAGCACCCCCATTTACTCTTTTCTTTCTCCTCAGCTCGATGGCCATTGCAGTGCGAGGAGGAGTCTTCACCCTGACAATGGCGAGATTAAACGTTCGGCTGAGGAGCCGCCTCTTCAGGACCCTGATGACGCAGGAAATTGCCTTTTTTGATGAAAACCACACCGGTAATGAAGAAGCACATCAAGGGGCCAAGATTGTCAAGTGTTATGTGTTTCCCAAAGCTGATGACACCAGTTTTACTTTCATTTAAATTCATGAAATTCATTTTCAGATAATTTTTTAAGAGTGTTTGAAGAGCATTTATGCTGTCTTGCTTAATTGGTAGATGCATTTTAATATCATCAGCAAAACAATTGAAGAGAATGCTTTGTTTTGGAAAATTAGAACCCAAAGGTAATATGTACAGATAAAATTGTACCTTTGATAGCGGCCACTGGAAAATAAAATACTATAGTCCATGTATGAAAGGCTGCTGAAAGCTCTAGTCTAAAACCACAAAAACAGCAGAACTTCCTGAATCACACTTCTCTGTCGGTCCTGATTTCTCCCTTGGTGTATTTATTTTTTTCTCTGATGTTATGACCTGTCCCTGTTGGCCCACAGGGGACATCCTTTCACGTCTGTCAGCAGACACCACCCAGGTGAGCGACCTCATCTCCCAGAATGTCAACGTGTTTTTGCGGAGCGTCATCAAGGGCACCGGCTTCATCATCTTCATGTTTCGGATGTCCTGGAAGCTCACACTGGTCACCGTGATGGGATTCCCTTTCATCGCTCTCGTCTCCAAGCTTTACGGCGAATACTACAAGGTAGAGCAGTTCAGCCTCTTTGCTTCGCAACATACCTGATGTCTAGCGTGGTACAGCAGCCATAGTGTAGCTAAAAACTGAAATCGGTTCCTTCCAGAAACTGACCAAAGAGGTGCAGACGGTCCTTGCAGAAGCTAACAAGGTCGCCGAAGAGACCATCTCAGGCATGAGGACAGTGAGGAGCTTCGCCAATGAGAGCAGAGAGGCCAACTCCTACTACGCCAAACTCTTGGTCATGTTCCAGCTCAACAAAAAGCAAGCCCTGGCCTACGCCTGCTACATGTGGTCCAGTTGTGTATGTTCTGCTGCTGCAGCTTTATGCACACTGTTGGGGTTTAAGGCGTGAGCACCACTGAGCTTGGTCTCTGTTTTCCAGATATCAGAGCTCGCTCTTGAGGTGGCTGTCCTTTACTACGGAGGCCATCTTGTACTCACCGACCAGTTGAGCAGCGGCGGCTTGATTTCCTTTTTTATTTACATGCTGGAGCTGGGAGAATGTTTTGAGGTACTTCCTTAGTTATTTCATCAGTTCTCTAGGACAGCAACAAACGATTATTTTGATATTCTGTTATTCTATTGTATTCTGGGCACATTTTGCAGATTTTTCATTTAACATTGCCTTTTTATACAATGTTAGAAATGCACTAAAATATACTAATAAACAATTCAGTTCGATAAGGTGCTTAATAGGGGTTTATTTTTTTAGAGAATTTGAACCAGGTGAAGCCAAATCACTTGTGTAGCTTTCGATAAAATGTATTTACAGACCAAAGTTTTTTTTTTTCTTTAATCTTTATCTTAAATGAAAAATGTATTTATTTTTGGCTTAATTACTTCCCTGAGGTTGTTGTTCTCAAGCAAAATGGCATTTTTATCTTCAGGATTATTTACAATTAATTGAATTAATCTTGATTCATTGAATTAATCACAGTTAATTGGATGAATCCCAAATCATCCAAATAATCATGATTAAACAGATTAATCACAACTAATCACAATTAATCATTAGCCGTGATTAATCAGAATTAATCACAATTTATTTGATTAGTCACTATTAACCTGGTTAATCGTTTCAGCCCTAAACAGTCAATCATGTTTGGAGTCGTAACAGAAAACCTGCCCTGCCTGCCTTTCAGAGCATTGCGTCGGTCTACACTGGCCTCATGCAGGGGGTTGGAGCAGCTGAGAAGGTGTTTGAGTATCTGGACAGGAAACCCAAACATCCAGCGGATGGCACCGAGGCTCCAAACTCCTGCACTGGTCTGGTTGAGTTTAAAGACGTCACCTTCGCTTATCCAACACGGCCAGAAACTGACGTCCTTAAGGTTTGTCCTAGGAATCCTTTCAATTTTATGGATTAATCAGATTTTTGGTTAGAATAGTCAAAATCTTACAAGAATACGTCATAATATTACGAGAACAAAGTCATACGACAATATAGTCTAAATAAGACCAAAAGCATGTTACCAGAATAAAGTTGGAATATTTGTAGAATGGAGCTGTAATTTTAAAAGGGATACAAGACAAAAACTAACAAAAAATTAAGATGACAAATACTGAACATCTTGTGAAGTTATATTTTGGCATTGTTTTGACAGATATATTCAGATTCTGCATCAAATATTTATCAGTTGCAGGACTGAAACTACTGAGTCTTCTTAGAAGAAAGAACCATGGACTGGGCGCTAACTATGTCGATGCATTTTTTTTTCTCAATGAAACAGATTTTTCTGGACGTTATTCTGGTACTATTGTTTTTATTCTGCTAATATTATGACTGTATTCTCTTAATTAAACACACATTCTCATAGCTTAGCCCTAAAGCTCCTTCATAAAAATCCCCAGAAGTGATGATTGAAATAAACTTTTTTGCTTTTTGCAACTATTTTCTGTCATTCATAATTTCTATTTTTGAAAAGAAAGTGAGAAATTTATTTTACTAAAATTGGAAATAATATCCACTATGAAGAAAAATTTGAGATTTTTTTATTGTCTAGCCCTACCATATGTAACTTTACCTTCAATATCCACAATTATGAGCTACTCTGTGCCAGTAAACAACATGGAAGTTTGTTTTTGCAATGTAACAATATGTTAAAAAAAAAAGTTTGAAGGAGTTTTACAATACACGTGAACTCAATTCACTTCAATTTTCAGTCCATACATTTAGCTAAGCTGTGTTGTGTGTTTAGCTAAACGATAGCCATATAGTAAATTATCCAATAAGTCTGACTTGTTTATTATTTTAAGATATTTCGGGGATACGTGTCATTTTGCAGGGAGTGTCGTTCACTCTGCGGCCCGGAGAGGTGACTGCCTTGGTGGGGCCTTCAGGCAGTGGAAAGAGCTCCTGTGTTAGTCTGCTGGAAAATTTCTACCTCCCTCAGGGAGGCCAAGTGCTGCTGGACGGGAAGCCTGTTAATGAGTTTCAGCATGACTATCTGCACTCCAAGGTGAGCATTTGCAAAAAAAGGTGAAACTAACAGAAGTTGTGAAGTTGCTAGCAACACACTAAGAACATAGCAGCACATCTTTGGGTTGTTCAGTTTCAGACGAGTAAAGGTTTCAAACAGACTCCTATTAACTTACAAACCCAAAGTAGAGATTTTTGGCCGTAGTGGAAAACATCACATTTACTAACTGTCCAACACGAAGGTGGAGGGGTGAGGATTTGGTTAGCAGCCACAGGTCCTGGATGGGCACCTTGCAGTCATTAGGTGTACTTCTATCTACTGGTTTGGAGCAAATAAACCAGGCAACGCAAAGCAAAACTTTGTCAGATGTTGATGCTGATGTGAAGGTTGCAAACTAGCATGGACCTCATATCTCATAGAATGTAGAGTCCTCCACTCTTTGGAGGTTTGGACTTAAACGGTTTCCGAGCCTTCCAACGCCACCAGTGGATGGGAGAGATCCACCATTCCCATCCCAGCTTGGAGTGCCTCTTGTTAGCCACTCTAGGTTGCAGCTCTCCCATTTCACCTGGAGGTTTGGACTTTTAGATTTTCAGTTTTGTGCCTCTAGTAAGGCACAGAGCCACCAGTGGATGAGTTCACTATGCCAGAACTTATCGGCAAATCTGTTTCCATCTCCTCTTTAACGCATGAACTCTTTCAGAAAAGCCAAAAACTGTGAGCGTAAACTTTTTGAAAAATGAAGTGCGACATTTTGAATTTTGCCGTTTCTATCAACCTTTTGTAATGCGATACAAAAGGCTATTGAACCATTGGCTTATTTCAGAGTCAAATGTGAGGCCATCTGTTTGACTACTGCAGCTTGGCTCAAACTCAATAATGCAACATAAAACCGATCCCCAACATGGAATATCAGAAACAGGAAATTAAAAGATATGCTGTACTCACTGAATGTTATTTGTCCTTCTTAAGTAAATAATGAAACAGTCGAATATGCTGACGGTTATTGTTCATCTCCTTTTACAATTTGAAAATTTACATTTTTGAACTTTGAACTTAATTATTTGGAGCTGACATGCTTTGTGTTATAAAAGTAGCAATAAATTAGTTTCCAGGTTTGGAATAAGTCTTTATTAAGGACTAAATACACATTTTATTCTCCTCTATGTGAAGCACTTTGGGAAAAACTCTGTGCTGGCCACATGGCCACATGGCAGCTCTGGTACACATAGCAAATAATTGTACATTTCCAGGTTAACTAAGTTTTAGAGCACATAATTATATCACTGTTCAATTTTTCTGTTTATTATTTTTGTGTCTGCAGATTGCTCTGGTGGGCCAAGAGCCTGTGCTGTTTGCCCGGACCATTAAGGACAACATCTCCTATGGACTGAGTGATGTCTCTATGGAGATGGTGGTGCAGGCCGCCACCAAGGCTAATGCTCATGACTTCATCACCACCCTGCCCAAAGGCTACGATACAAGTAATTACCAAATCTGTTAATTTTTTTTCTAAATAAATCGCCCCTTTTTAATTGAAATTGTGAAGGTGGATAAAGGAAGTCAACAAAAAAATAAAAGAAACATGTTGGAAATCTACTGGAGCACAAGTGGGACTTGAATGATACCTTTCATTATTGCAAGATAAGACCTTTGATCTATGCTGTTCAAAGAGGCTTTTTTTATTTTATTTCAGTAATTTTTAACCTTTCCATACACAAGTAAAAGACAAAACTAACACATAAATAAACAATCTTAGAATTCCTTTCAATAAGAACACAAGGTGTAGACTGATTTATTCTTTTTGCTTTTTAATAGATATGTCAATGTCAAAATCAAAACAACAGACTTTCCTGTATCATTTCCTAAAACTATGCAGAAAATTAACTTTGTGTTTTTTTTTCTAAGGTGTTGGGGAGAAAGGCTTGCAGTTGTCTGGGGGACAAAAACAAAGGGTGGCTATAGCCAGAGCTCTCATCCGCCAGCCACGCGTCCTCATCCTGGACGAAGCCACAAGTGCTCTGGACGCAGAAAGTGAACATATTGTAGGTGAAGTGCTGTTAAATGCAAGGCATCGTCATTATAAATACCGTATTTATGGAAGCGTGTGTGTGAATAATTTGAACTGCAGGTTCAGCAGGCTTTGAACAGCATCATGCAGGAGCACACAGTGCTGGTGATCGCCCACCGGCTCAGCACGGTGGAAAAGGCCGACAACATCATCGTGATCGACAGGGGCCAAGTGGCCGAGCGGGGGACCCACAGTCAGCTGATGGCCACCGGCGGCCTCTACTGCAAGCTGGTGCAGAGGCAGGTCCTGGGCATCGAGACCGGGGCGGAGGTCCTCAATCCGTCGGAGACTGTCCGGTGGAAGTCTGACAGAGGGCGGAGGAGACGAAACAGCAGCAGCAGCGGGAGCGAGTCAGAGCACAATAAGTGCTACTGAGATCGAGCAGCAGAGTGCAAAATGTTGTCAACATGACAGGTGAATGATAATCAAGCTGGTCTGGTCTGGGCTACTGTGACAGGAAACAAAACCCTAAAAGTCAAAGCACTCCACTGATATCCAAAGAGATTGTCACTTTAAAGGTTCTGTTAAAAATTCCATGTCTTCTTACTTAACGGCTTTGTTAAAGTAGTACAGGGGCTCTCAACAGCGTACAGTGTAAAATAAAATAAAATAAAATAAAAATAAAAGCAAGATAAATAATTTCACAACTTTTCTGTATAAATTGACAGATATTTTGCACTAGGGCTGTCTTGATGCAACTTTTTCACTTCCGATACGATACCGATATTGGAGCTTTGAGTATGGACTGATACCAATATTCACTCTATATGATAACAGCACAAATTATGACTACTTTTATTACTTGACAGTAATAAAAGCATTTCTATCCAGGCACTACTGGATAGAATGCTGGGCGGGACTAAATGCTGGAGTGGAGTGCTTCTGTTGGCGTGTTTGAACTGGAGATTTTAGATGTGGGCTGGCCGATACAATCTGATGCTCAGTTTTTAGCGTATATCAGACCAATTTTTGATATTAATATCGGATCGGGACAACCCTTATTTTGCACAACTCAAACACAAACTTGGAAGAAAAAAATATATAAAAATGTAAAATGTGCAATAGCCCAGTTGTATCCTCAAGAGCTGGTGTGCTGCATGTTTTAGATTATTCTCTGGATCAGAGTATCGGAATAAAACTAAATTGTTTATTACGAGAACATATAGAATATGATCAGAAGGTAATTCAGCCATTAATTCAACCGTGTTGGACCTGTACATTTTGAGAGCATCTGTTCATACAATGTTTTAATGCATCACAAGCCTTGAATGAATGTTCACTAAATGCTTTATCAGCTTAAAAAAAGGGATGTGCTGCTGTCAATGCACTTTTTTTTAGCAATACCTCATCGATATGCCACTGTCACTGTTTTTTTTACTTTGGAGCTGTCTAGCTGTTTTTTAACTTCTGTTTATTTACTGAAAATTGTAAATGGTATGATCTGATGGTATGAAATGGTATGATCGTTAATGACATGAAAATGGTATGATCGTTAAGTATGTATAAAAAATGTGTGAGTATGTATAAAAAATGTGTGATCTCCCCCTTGTTTTTGAAGAAAGTTTTAGTTGTAAAGCACAGATATAGAGCCATACTCATTTACAGCAAATATTGTAATAGCAACTACTTTAGTGCTTCCAGTTCTGTAAAGTTGTGGTATAAATGCTATGTTAAGTGCACGTGTGTGTATTCTAAAGTATACAACTACAATGGTTTTTAAACAGAAATTTTAATTTATGGTGGATTATCTCTAATCCACACGGGATAAAATAAATAAATTCAGATGACAAAAATCAGTTCAAACATGTAAATGGAAGTTATTGGGATGTGTCACCAAAAACAAACTATAATCTCCAGATTCATTGACATTGACTAAGGTGTTCAGGATCAACTTGGGGAAATACTCATGTTTGCCATGAATTGGAAGAAGCTGCACAGGGGTGCAACTTTGTACTTTCTGAGGTGTATGCAGACCACTGTCTGCATACACCGGCCACTGTTACAAATCAGAATATTTACACATGCATAAACAGCTAAATGCTTACTAGAAATAATCTTATACCATTGCTTCAGGCGCCCCCTCTAGCCCAGCGCCCCTGTGCCTTGCATACTTTTTTTTTTTTTTTTTTTTGCGCCACTGTAGTTGGAATACCTGTGTGTCATAGTACGCGACTAACTTAATTTTACATTTCTGTGGTCTAGAAAGAAAAGCCCTGTTCCAAAGTGGACACTTTCAAACTCGTGTTAACCCTTCCTGCTTCGACCGACTGACTTTAGCCGAGGTCTTCCTCCGGGGCCTAAGTTATTATCCTCGGGGGAAAACTTTTTTACCTTTCAATTTGTTTGGTAGCTGCTAGCAAGTGAGGCACGCCACAGAAGTCAGTGGGAGCACAATTCGGGCTTCAATTTTTTTGCAACGTACACTGTAGCTCACAATACTGTTCCTGGTCGCTCTGCGGCTAATTTTTTAAACAACGCTTCCGCCCTGTGGTCTCAGGTCAGACGGTGCGTAGAGGCCACACTCGCGCACCGTACGCGTACATCAGGTACTCACTACACTGAGTTTGCCATCACACGAGTTAAGACTTGACTAAAATTCCCTGCTGTCCACGGAGACATGCCACATAGCTTCTTGGAAAAAAAATGTTAAAATCCAGAAATTTGTCGCAATTACAAGAACATTGTTTGGATGGTGGGGTTGGAAACGACAATATTATGCTGGGGCATTGCTTTACTGCTTGTGGTAATGGTTGGAATATTAGCCAAGAAATGCAAATCTATTAACTGCATCTCAAATCAACATAAGGACACTTAGAAACACGCGGGTGCTCTGATAGGTCCATCAGACTTTAAAAACATTATCGGTCTAATAAAAGCCGATTGGCTTGAAGAGGAGTGGTCAAACATTCAGCTAAAAATAATGGCAGACTTGTGAATTTCTTCTAAAAAATAGTCTGGAGTTAAGTTGTACTGTTTGTCTAATTTTCATTTTGATTAGTGTGTAATATGTGCTTAAAGTTACCGAATTCTTGGGTTTTCAAAATAATTGAAGACGTATGTTGCATAAGTACAAAATCGGAATGCCTTTCATTCATTCTTCACTGCTCGGGAAATTTCAAGCTTTTCTCTCAGTCCTGTTCCTCTTTTTTCTGAGCGCACTTGAAGGCATCACGGGGCCTGTACACACTACTTCCTGTTAAGGAAGCGCAGTCAGCTGTCACAATCTGAGAGGCGAGAAGAGGGAGCACAGGCGAGAAGAAACACAAGAGCCAAAATGTCCAGCTTTTCCACCAAGTTCGGCGGCTACACGATGACTCAGCTTAATGAATTTCTAGAGGACGACGAAAAACTCTTAAAAATGGTTCAGGAGATGGATGAGGTTAGTTAAAACCACTCGTTGTTGCAGTCCGAAATGTTAGCTCTTCATTCTTTTTTTCTCTCGGTCACTGTTTTTTTCCTCCTCCTTCCTGTCGAGCCTTTGTTGTGCTTTTCCCAACATACGCTCGGTGCAGTGACGGAAATAGCTTGAAATTACAGTTTGAGTCCAAGTATAAATATGTAACGAGTGTAAAAAGGTCTACTGAGTTAAGAAAAAAAATAAGGGTAGTGAAATTGTTACCCTTGATGCTGACTAAGAGAAGCATTGTTTAAGTTTTAACAGTGATAATTCACAGTTTGCCTCATTGTTTTCCTGAAACAACCCTCCTCTCACTGAGCCAAGAAGCTATGTAATGTTTATGAGAAATAATTTTTCTCTTAGTAATGGTCACGCCAGTTCGTGTTTATCAAGGTAACTGGTAAAAAGATAGCATGGCTTCGAAGTAGTGTCGGCTACATGATTACGTGATTAACTTCGGTCACAAATGAGCCAATCAAAGGCTGCTTGTGTGTGTGCAGGTACACCGATACTGTGGGAAAACACGACTAAGCAGCCTTTAATCGGTAACGGCGGCGTGCTCAGAACTATAGTACGGCCTGACAACACAACTGACTCTTTTCACTTCAAAGTGTCGTTTAAAGAAAAATGAAACTCAAAATGTACTTCTGCAGTTCGATAAGCAGGCAACGGAGCATGGTCGACTCCCCTAAGGGTTTATTGTTCACACAAAAACAAAGGGCCAAAATCCACTAAACGGATACAAACAAGCGATAATTTGAATGTAACTGGATAAATATGTAATTGTTTAAAAATGTGGAATGCATAATTCAGTCTGGAATGTATCAGGAAATGAATAATGAATAACAACAATAATAATAATAACAACAATGAATAATTTTTATTTCTATGTTTAAGATGTTTTACATATTATGTATAGCCCATGTGCTGTGGTTCACCATACTTATCTTACTTTTTAGTAGTGAGATAAGTATAGATATTTTTTTTAAATAATGCAAAATCTAAATATTTAAATCAATACAACAATATAAAACAAGATACTTGGAATATATTGTATATACCTAATGAGTAAAGTTAAGATTACAGAGCCTGAAGTTAACTCATATAGGCTCTGTTAGCCTGAAGTTAGGAGTGCTGATCAACCAATCAATCAACTGAATTGGTTTTAAGCCAATCCGCTTAAAACCTTATGAGATTCTTACAGTGTGATAACTGAGAATATCAATATTTATGAAAAATTTTAAAGTGAAAAGTAGCTAACATTGCCTAACTGCTTTTCAAATTTTAAAAGCTGAGGTTTGTGATAAACTGTCAAAAAACTTTATAAAGAACTTTAGACCAAATGAGCAGAAAAAGTGTTAAAACCATAAATCTCAACAAGAGTATGTTTCCCAAATTTAAATGGAGCATTGCACAGAAATGGAACAAAGTTTGAAATATTTAAAAATGTTGTATAATAACTGCAGATTTTAAGTGTTAATTTCAACCTGTATTTATTTAATGAAGCATTTCTGATATTGGCATGGCTTAATATTGTACATATCTGTATACTTTCCTTGTAATTGTCTCTAAATGAGCCTGCACCTGCATTTATTTAGTGACATTCACCTCCAGATTATGGCTCTTTATACACACAGCTATTGGGTTCATATCTGAACTCTGAAATCAGATGCTCTCATTTATTATCTACCTAGCTTAGAATCAACAGCCTTGATTTGTTTTTTCCATCCACAAAGCCATTACCAGCTGGAGCCACCGGGAAGGTTTACCCTGAGGCAGATATTAACTGCAATAAAAGGAGGAGTTTATTTATTTTTAGTTTAATTTTGTCATATTTGTGCATCTGAGTGTTCTGTCTGGTTTCCTAAATGGTTTGATTCTGTCTTGGGCTTTACCATCAGCCTGAAGGGAGGCTGCTGGTGTTTCACAAAACTGTCCAACAATGCCTCTAATTCTTGTTGTTGGGTTTACTAGTGAAGCCTAAACATGTCTGCCCCCCCTCCCCTCAACCTCTCCCTCACTCACTTCCCCCTTAAACTTCACCAAACGCACATCGTCAGGGCACAGGAATTTGACTCGTCTGTTGTCATGGCGCTCGGGGTTTCTCCCTGGCACCGTTAATTTGATCTTACTTTGTAGGGAGGTGGTGCGGGGGGTGGGGGGAGGTGACTTGCTGTCAGAAAACATGCTAATGGCTTCCACTACTTTAGCTGCTTGTAGATCTGATGGAGCTTATAGGATCACAGCATGGTGCATCTTCTTTTAGAAACACCAGTGAACACGTTTTTTTTTTTTTTTCCCCCTGTCGCTTCTGCTGCTTAACATCCACACCCAACATGTTTGTCTCCATAGTTTCGTTTTCCTCATCCCACAGGTTGCAGGTGAGGTGAGGGCGGGGAGGTAGGAGGAGGGGGGAACTGTTCTGTGCAGTGACGCATCACCTGTTGACTCAGGTTAGTTTATACGATCATGGAAGAGGATTAGCGAGGTGCCTGAGTCAAAGGTGGAGCTGTCCGGGAACAGGATGGAATCTTACTGGTATTCCGGATCGGAACAAAGACGCCGGGTGTCAAAAGGCAACGACAGAAACCTGAGATTGGTGGGAAGTAGAGTTCATAAACTGAACTCAAACATCCTCGGACTCCAGCATTTGCTCCCCTTTGAATAATGCAAATTGACATCTTGTGAATTTGTTTAGCTTCAGTGTAGCTTTATTTTCTTATGTTCTTGCGCAACTCTGCTTTGCTTTTACTGCATAAGTTGCAGGTATAGTGTGCCACTTCTTCTGGAGGTGAACTTTGACTGGCTGACGCATATTAAGCTGTAAAACCTGGTAACGTAAGCCTCATTTATCTGCTCTAGTTCAAGTTAAAGTGGGTGTATTAATCTTTACAACATCACCCAGGCTGTCCTTAAACACCACAGTCTTACGATATATTCCCAAATATTAACATAATACTCTTTTTCTATCATTTAATCGCTTCCATTTATTTAAATTATAAAATGAACTGCTGATATAACTCAGGTGATTGTTTACAACAGATTTCCATTCCATTGTTTAGCTCTGAGACATTGCAGATGGTCAGCTGCACTTTTCATAAAGTTAGGGGCAACTAGTTTGTTTCCGAGACAATTTGATTTGTTTGGGCTTCACACTTTATAACTTTGGTTTCTCAGTTCAGTTTGTACAGAAGCATTTTTATTTGGCAGTGTGTGTGGTCGTACAGAAGGCAGGAAGACAGAAACCAAATGTGGGTGTCATTTGGAAATAAGGATCCTGAAAACTAAATATTATTCCAGAATGCTCTAGGAACGACTGCGTCGGTCGTTTTTTGAAAATGGATAACGCATTGTGTTTCAGATTGACTAATCTGAAACACAATAAACGATACTAGAGCTAAGCTGTGTAATGCTAACCAATCAATAGGCAGAAGCTGAATCCCTAAGACTTCAGCTTCTGCCGGAGCATGTCGCGTCAGCGCTCCAATCAGAATATCCGATGGGATTCAGTTCTTTCGGAATGAACTTGTTATCCGAACAGCCGGCATGTACACACTTGTTGTTTTCATGTCATTCAGAAAGTGGTAAATTGACATGACTGTGCTCGATGCTAATGTATGAAGCCTGGTGCGTGTAAACGCACGATAATCTGATGAATTTGTTTTGTTCCTAAGTAATTTTTTTCTTTTTTAGTATGATTAAGGAATGCCATGCATGTAAACTTTACTGTTGTGGTGGTTTTGCTTTTGCGGCGCTGATGGTTTGGAAACATTCCCGCCCTCTTATCTGCCATATTGTTGCCAAAGTGCCACCCTGTTACACTGAACATCAGTAACAGACTCTTACCCAACCACTCACAAGTGGAGCTCTGTGGTCGATACAGGAAAGTGCTCAGAATAGCTTTACTTTATAGACGGTAAGAAACCTTACAGAACATTTCCCCCTGCAAACAATCACAGACAGAGCAACCTCAGTGCTCCAGATGGCTTAAAGATTTGGGTTTTCTTTTTTGTTTTGCTTTTTTTAATTGCCACTCATTGTACAGCAAGAAAGCAAAGGAGTTGCCTCAGGATGTGCTGGGGCAAAGTTAGAAAATCATTTTGAGCTGCTTTTCCTGCATGACGTTCTCGGAAGGCTTCACAAGGGCCGAGGTGTCGCTTTATATAACAGATTTCCTACTCAGTCCCGGTTATATTTGTTCATCTGACGTGCTGAGTGGATGTGTGAAATGAGTCATTTGATAAGAAGTGTGACAGTTTTTTTTTTTGTTTTTTTTTTTAAATTTGTCAAATTTGTCTTGATAGTTTCAGTTTAAATTCACATTAAACCAATGTGCTCCATTCGTCACCACATTATGACGGAATGGGGATCGCAAAAGAAATAAAGAATTCAACTGTACATTTCATGCATTGTAATAGATATTACAGATACAGCATTAAATGATTAGATATACTGCAAAAGATTTTAGTCTCCCAACTAGAAGCAAAGTAAAAAAAACAAACCCACAAAACTGACTCTACGGCGGTAAATCAAGTATAGATCAATGGAAGTGTAAACCTGACTCAAAAGAGCAAACTGTACTTTGAATTTTTTTTGTGCATGTTACGCAATCATCATTTTTGGATACCAATGGCTATTTATTAAGACAGTGATTTGTTAAAGATGTGCTCTTAATTTGACAAGAAATGCTTTCTGTTCCTAATCAATTATCGCATGATAAATTAAAAGTGGCTCGATAATCTGCATTCTGATTATCAATACTTTTTGAAAGGCAATTTTGTTTTCAAAGCCTTTATAATCAGTTTTATTTATTGTTTTGGATGTGCGTGTATGATCGTTCAATGCCTTTTTGTTTGGGTGCGTTTTTATTTTGGATTGTGTTCTGTACAAAATGAAAGTTTATTGGTCTTTGAGAAGGCAAACTTATTATGCCATTATCTTCATATTTGTTGAAAATGATCTCAAAGTGACAATATCATCATTTATCGCAATCATTCCTGGGACAATTTATTGTCCAGCAAAATTTTTTATTGTGACATTCCTACTTGTTCTCCTTTGGTAGGAAAATAAAGAAACGTTCAGGTTGCTTCGTTCCTTCTCGTTTTGGGGGTTTCAGCAGTTGAAACCCCCAGATGTGAGGCCAGTATTAGTTGTTGCCAAACAGCATCATTCACCTGTGTATCCAGGTAATCCTCTGACGTGTTTGGTGTCTATTGCAGGTCCAGGAGGTCCAGCAGAACAAGGAGAAGACCCTAGCCAATAACCGAACCCTGGCCGAACAGAACCTGACCCTGCAGCCCCAACTGGAGCACAAGAAGGAGCAGCTCACCAAGAGCTATAGCTGCCTTCAGGAGAACTTTGAGTCCTATCAGCTCCGCAAGTCCAAGCTAGGTATTGTAGCTGCATGCGCAGAAAATACTGGGAACCATTCTTTATTGATTGGTTTTATACCAGGACTTGAATTTTTAATGCTACTCGCTTCTTTAGACATTTGAACACACTCACAAATGAAGTCATAGGAAACGGATACTTTAACGACGCATTAAAGCAGCATGGCTTTAGCTTTTATTCCCATCTCACTTGTCCATATAGTGTCATGGGCTGGGTTTAGAAACACAGTGGAGTCTGTTCTAATCCTCAGGGTTTATCAGGGCTATTAGATCAATGTTCATTTGAAAGAAAAAAACCTTATCCTACCTTACAGCAGAACCTTCAACTGCAGTTTAGATAGATTTACACTTGGTTTTCTAAGTGCTTAACCAGTTATTTTAAGTAAAGTTTGATGTTTATTTGTTTAAATGTGGATTATAATCTATGGTATCAGGAGCTAAATCAACCAGTGTCTGCCAGCTGGATTTTCTAATAATAAAACTCAAAGCTTGTGCTGTGGTGAAAAGTTTTCTGCTTGTTGTTAATCTACTACTTGACCCACTTCCACCACCTTTAAAAACTGTTAATAAAAACAGCCAGAGTGTTTATCTTGAAACGTACCAACCTTTTCCTTCAGCCATTAAAATTAAAAAGTAGATGTTTTATCCAGGTGTGAAAGTGTTATCTGATGACGTTTGAAGAAAGGTTTAGCTGTGGCTGCTTTTAAAATCGCACTGGTCAAAATGTTGTCTGATAGATTTTATAGCTGCAACATATTTTCTGTTTAAGAACTACAATATTATAAGAGGTTATAAAACAACATTTAAATGTTTTTCCTTTATCTGGCCTTCCTGATCAGAGTGGTCCTTCTTTATGTTTGGAGCAGGAACGATGAGGAGTCGCTGTGAAACCGAGTTTTACCGATATATTTAAAAAGGAACTATAGCAACTATAACTAACTATAGCGGCCTATGCTATTAGTCAACGGAGCTACCATTACTAAACATCAACATGTAATTATGTATAATTAAAGTACTAAAGAATAAGTTGATTTAACTGTTAAAATATTTAACTGTTGGCTTATACTTCTATTTCTAATAGTTATGGTGTGTCGGATTTGGCTCGCAGGCTTCGAGTTTGTATTCTAGAGAGTGTTTATCCTTACCTTATCTCTGATATTTATAAAAACTGGCTAACATTTCAAACTCCAGCATGTTCTATTCAGAGAAATATTGCGAACTTAAAAAGATCAAATAAAACAACGCTGCTGTACACCGTTTAGTTTTCGTGTTATATTATTTTCTAATGCCTCGTGCTCTATCCCAGCCCCAATGAATCACAGACATGTCCCAACTTGTTGTTTAAGAAACAGTTTCATCTTAAATGGGCTTCCTCTATATTCCGTCTTACACTCCTTAGTGACACTGGAAATGGCTAGCATTAGCTGTGTTTCCATTACAAATATGCGCAAAACATCGCCAGTATTCCGCTAATGTCAAACACTCCCACAGTTTTGCAATTGCGGTGTTTCCATTAAATAAGAAACTAAATTAAGAATTGTATGTGAAATAGTTTGTTCATGCGATAAGTCATTAAAAAACTACACTATCATCCTCCTACCATTTCCTGTTATCTTGCTTGTCATTTCCATCAGTAGAAACATCCAGTTGTTGATCATGTGACTTGTGTGTTGTGAAAAGTGTTTACATTGCAGTTTTGTGAAATACACTGATTTTGATGCAGCTGAAAAACCACCTCATCCTTCCGCAAAAACATTTAATTAAAAAATATTAGACTTTTTTTTCCAAAATTAGTGCGTTTCCATTAAGCAAATAAATTTTCACACCTCTAATTTGAGCAGTCTTAAGGATAATAAAAACACAGCCATAGATTCTTCCCACAATAGCTACTTCCACACTAGAGTACTGTTTTCAGGCAATGTTATGTTTTCTTACAGTCCATTAATCAAACAGGAAACAGGCTGATGAAGCTAAAAACCCATATTTCTGGTAAAAAGGAACTTTTTTTTACTCATTTCCACTGGTTTCACTTATATTAATATATATTTATTAGGAGACACTGACATCAGAATTAGATTCAATTTCAGGTATAATTAATTTACACACATAAAGACCTCTAAGCCAGCAGAGTGAATGGCAAACTTCTGTCATGTCTGTTGGCTTCCCTCATTTAGTTAGTACCTTAAAACTGCAGTGAAATGTCAGTGAAGAAGGAATGCAGCTAAAACTATTACAACTTTTATAAATCAGTTAAAAAAAACTGATGATGAAACTTTCAGGTTTTTCTTGTTAGGGCAACATATGATTAAAGAATTGGCTGGTTAAAATCTGTATTCTTTCCCTATGTTCTCTAATTACTCATTAAAAGACAATGCTTGTGTTCACCAGTTCAGTAAGACGTGTTGGCATGACATCATCTTCAGCTATTCTTTAAAAAGGAACTTTTCCAAAATGGTAGGTGAACTCAGAAACACTTCAGTTCTTTTTTTTTAACCTCTTTGTATTTATTTTGTTGACATTACGCATAAGTCATAACCTGTTTAACCAGTTTCCTCATTTCCTATAAAAGCCTCCTGCAGCCACTTAACTCAAAGTGAGTTCTTGTTGATCGTATTCAGAGATCCACAATGGCACCAAAACAAGCTCAAGCAACTCAGTCAAGTTTTTTATCTCGTCTTAGCACTTCCTGGTAGTTGAAGAAGATGTGGTGACCTTACTTGTGACCTTGTTTACGGTCTGGTTGCCAAGCAGCTGTCTTTAAATACCATCTCTGTTATTCACTGCTAGTCCGGATTTCATCTCCTTTAAAGCTGCAGTATGTAGCTTTTATAATAAAAAAATATATATATTTTTTCTTATTTGTTGAAACTGTAACTGTCAGTTCAACATAGTGACATATGTTGTCTTCTCCCAGTGCTGCTATTGCCTTCTGAAGAAATACACCGTTCCCAGTTAAAACAACCAATCAGAGCCAGGAGGAGGGTTTTAGCGCTGTCAGTCAACCTTGTGTACGTGCTGGTAAATGTGCTAATGGTGTAGAAGCAACTCACTGTAGCATGAAAACCATTTATCTGTCCATCGGTAGTGATGCTAACTAGCCTTAGCATTCACAACAGGCTCTGTTGACAGGGAGGAACCGCAGAGAGCAAGCAGCACACACATGGACATGATTGGCAGCGCTAAGACCTGCCTCCTGGCTCTGAGTGGTTGTTTCTAGTTAGCAATGGGAGATGGTAGAACTAGATTTTTTTGTTGTTGTTGTTTTGTTTTTATTCGCAGATTCTGTCTCATACCAGACTGTCACAACATGGTGACAGTTTCAGCAAATATGTAAAAAACATCCATATTTTTGATAAAAGTTGCATTCTTCAGCTTTAAGCCATCCCACCTTTTGAAACCTTACTGAAGTCTTTAATATGATTTCTAGTTTGCACGTCTAAATGTGATGGCCATTTTAAGTCTCGAGCATTTCTTTATTATCATATCTCAAAGCTGGTGGTCTGCATTTTTAATAGGCTAATGCAGCACTGTTTCTGTCTGATGACAGCAAGTGATAGCTTTCATAAAATGTAGGTTACTCACTGTCCCTCTGCCCTTCCCCCTCCCTCCCACCCACCGCCTGCTGGGCAATAGCCGTCCTAGTTGTGGATTTGCTGTCGAGCAGATGTGGATAGAGCTGAAGGAAAGAAGCTGTTTGACCCAGAAAAGCATACAGCGTACAGTACAGTAGCCGGTTGTGTTGCTGTTTGCATACAGTCGGGCGTTTGGCCTCGCCTTTTTCTGTCCTGCTGTCAAAGACCTTTCCACCCTTCAGTGTCCTGTAGCATTCCCCTCAGTGTACCATTGTCCTCCCAGGCAGGCTTTGTGGGGGGATGGAGGGACTGCCAGGCTGGAGACTTGAAAGAGTGGAGAAAGGGAGTGGAAGACTTCTGAGTTGAACCAAAACCTCCCTGTTTAATGTGGAGTCGAGCTAGACTTTCTTTCTTTTTTTTTTCTTTGTTCAGACAAAAATGTATTCTCTGGACAATAAAAGAATGATGGCTGCCTCTTAAAAGCTTCAACCTGTATGAAGAAAGCATGGAGTTCTTGACGGTGACAGTTCATAGGTATGAGTCGAAGTCTGTGTTGCTTCTTGATTCCTTCTTTAAAAAACTGTTTCCTTCCTCATATTTGAAAGCCAACCGGCAAGCAGTTTGTTTTCTCGTAACACGGCTGGTTGTGCTCCTGCTTTAACGTGAAGTTAATGAGTAATGCTCGGCTTCTCTTCTATTTTCCACCACTGATCTTGTGATCTTGCTAAGTCACTGTGCGAGCCAGTTCTGCAGGCTCATTAACCTGCGGGTGACACATTCAGCTATGCCGCTACTTCATTGTTCGTCTTTTACAGGTGGGACACCATGTTATTTCTATATTTAGAAATAAACGGAGCTCAGTTCAGCCAGATTGAACATGCACGGTCCTCCACTCTGCCAATACAGTTCAGAAAACAGGCTTGCTTTCTGTAGATTGTGTCTGAGGAGGATGCCACCATTTTTTTGTTTGTTTTGGAGCACTTGATCAGTACTTTATGATTTGTACTTTTTTCTTAAATTAATAAATGTGCTAAGATGTAGGGACACCTCTGGGCATGCTTTGTGCATGCAGCTGGCAGCTTATGTAACGCACAAAATTCCTGTTTGAATGGGAAGGGTTTAATTGGTTGGCTAGTTGAACTTTTTATTTCACCTGGAAAAACATTAAGGACAATTTCATATTCGTATTGTTTGCCTGAAAGTGCAAAAACACTTAAAAGGAGAGAGGACTAAAAAATAAGTTTTACAAGAGATGTTTGCATCTCTTGAATGTGACAAAACATTTTAACTAACTTTTTAGAGTTGACATTTTATGCTAGCCAAAAAAACTGAAGTTTTTGATGCACATTCTCCAGATCTTTGCCTTATTAATGATTCTTTAAGTCCATTTTCCAAATCCAACATGTCAGAATTAAAAAGGGAAAAAGATAAAGTAACTTTGCAGTACTGCATTGTCTTGCTCCACCCATCAACCTCAAATCTAGACATGTCACAGAAAATACATGGTATTTTTAAATGGCTCTTTACATCTCCGCTTCCATCTATTGTGATGACAATTTTCTTCTTTCCTCTCTTTATTACCTGCACTGTGTGACCGTTAGTACTTTGGGTAACGTTATTTGTGTCCAATGATGGCATCTGTTACTGTGAGGCTCTGCCCAACTGGCAAAACATAACATTTTATTTATGGATTTGGTTGTAAATGGCTTTTATTTCCATTTCCGTTTATTGTTTTGGATATTGTGTTTTATTTTTCATGTTTAAAATGTCTTCCGGTTCTGTGGCGTGTTCCTTACAAAAATTTAAGTTTATTGGTCTTTGAGGGGGCAAACTTGCCACTATCAATATTACTTGAAAATGGTCTCCAAACAACAATATTATCACTTATCGCAGTCATTTTGGGACAGTTGACAGGCCTACTTACAACCACAAACTCCACAGAGTATTTAATTGGATGGATCAACACAAAATGGGTTTATAATTGCAATTTGGATTTGTTTTATTTTTGTCATTGTAACATTACCAGCACCAAGTCTTCTTGGTTGTATCTTGTTTTTTGTTTTCTAGTTGAGAGCAAAAGGAATATATTACACTTTGAAAGTATTTCAGTCTCATCTGAACCAGTGTGTCCTCTTCTGCATTCAAAAGTCTGAGTCAGTTTTATGAAAGTAATGTTCACATCAACATTTGTGGCATAATATATGGTGCAGCTCTTATTAAAAATATTCAATGTTATTAACAAAATCAAGCTTAGTCTGGCCCTCGTGCACAAATGGATCAGACTACATGTTTGTGACTCGGTTTGCAGACCTGAACTGCCAGAATAGCATATCAGGTTTGACTAGAGCCTAGTTTGTAATTAAAGATCCACTGTATAAAGGCTCAGTCAAAACTTGTTGGAATGTCTGCAAGTTCACTGCTCTGCTGTGGAGATCACTAATTATTACTGTCTCATTGGGGGGTGTGTGTGTGTGTGTTTATTGAAGCCCCTGCTAGTTTTGACTTACAGTTCTGTTTTCAGAAACTGTGACACCAACAGATATTAATTTCACTTTAAGTCGCAGTGAACAGAAAGGCATCATGCCTGGTTGGTCTCTGGACCATGATTAGTTAACACCAATTCATTTTGTAAAGTAAAATCATTCACACTCTTCTTTTTAGTTTTGGAAACAGCTTGGTGATGAGGAATTGTGCCGTATTTGGTCTACTGTGTGGAATTGCTGTACGGTGTGTGCAAACGCTAAAAAAGAACACTGTGACCTAAATGGAGTGTTTACTAGAGGTGTGGACTTGAGTTATGGGACCTGGAATCGAGTCAGACTCCAGGAACAAATTTAATGACCTGATCACAAAAAAGTGGACTTTATTTGATCTTTCACCCCAGTGACTTGATTAACATGGAGATCATTTGTTTTGAATAGAAACCTGCTTTATAATGTTTTTTTTCTCAAGATCCGTTCCTTTTGTGTCATTGTTCTGGCAAACACATTTTAAAAAAGAATTAATAAATCTCCAAATAATTTTGTCATTAAGTGAAGTTTTGTCAATAGACTTATTTCAGACAGCAAACTAAAAGCTTAGGACTTGGACTCGACTCAGGGCTCCCATGCCTCGACTTTTGACTCAACTTTGAACTTTGATGCATTGTGACTTCACTTGAGGCTTGATTGAAAAAAACTGCATACATGACTTGGTTTCACTCCTGCTAAACACACGTTGTCACAATAAAACCCATCACGCATAAAGCTGTGTTATGTAACTTTAATAAACAATTAATTTTTTACACATTTGTTAAAATTATCACTGTGTTCTGACAGTATAACATGAGACAATCTGTGAGAAAATCCAGCTCCTACACCTTCTGCTTATGGTTCTACTGCAATCTGCAGAAACCCCCCACTTGGTCAGAAACAACCAATCGGAGACAGAAGGAGAGACTTAGCGCTGTCAATCAACCTTGTGTATATGCAGATGGCAGTAGTACTGTAGGGAGAAGGCAGAGGAGCTTTTTTTCCTACTCGCAGAATAGTATCATAATCATACTGTCAAGACATGGTGACACTTTTAACAAATATGTAAAAAAAAAAAGGTTTAAAAGATACTGACTGCAGCTTTAGTTAAACATGTGACTGCTTGTAGTCATTTGCCCTTTTTGCTCCTCCCCATAATCCTAATAATTCTGTTTAACAGACCACAAGTCAGGAGCCACCTCCCTGGACATTCTGCTGGCCCTGCTGCAGGCAGAGGGAGCCAAAATAGAAGAAGAGACAGAGGTAAGCATTCTGCTGCTTCCTCCATGGATGACCTCATCCATCCCAAGTTGGTGATTCATATACATTCCTCATTTCTCTTTTCTCTGCCTTGAACATTTTCATTGTTCAAATCTAAGAGCCTTGATGGGCAGCAGTGAGCCTTGACTAACTCAAGAATCACTCTTTAGTCTGCTGCAGTAACACTTCTGCAGTTCCTGTTCAAAACCCCCCGCTGATGTGAAGTTGACTACTTGGAAATGTGAATTGTGCTTTCGTTAACAGTTGAGAAATTCAACCCACTACTCTGCAAAAAACACCAATTGTAGCGAGTAATTTTGGCGTACTTCCTAATAAAAACGGTACACTTGAAATAAGACAAAACTAACTTGCAAGTAACTTTTCAGCAAGATATAAGAACATGTTTTAAGTCAATAATTCCTTTGCATAGATGAAAAAGTACTAGTTCTATCATCAGATAATTTAATATATAGCAAGACATTTCCCATGTTACAAGCAAAATATTCTGCCAGTGGAACTACTACTTTTTAATAAATATTATGGAATTATTGACTTAAAAGTAGCTCCTATTTCATGTTGAAAAATTACTTTTTCTCTCGTTTCAAGTTTACTAAAATATTTGGACGAGCAACAAGATCAAAAACACTTGTTAAGATTTTGTGTTTTTGCAGTGTGCATGTCATCTGCTATGGAGAGTCTTTGCAGAGTGTGGTTGACAATTGGGTTGCTAGTTTCTAAAAGTTTAAACAGTTTGAGGGACATGAAAACAAACAGCCACCTAGTGGCAGAGAACTGTAAGTGTACATTAACTCAGTTGTCATTTCAACAGGATGTAACTGTATTATTACCATTTTTTATTATTGTGTTATTACCTGATTTCATACATGGCTCCACCTTTGCCATGTATGAAATCAGCTGTTTTTTAACTTACTGAAACTATCTTGCTTTTATTTGTTTTAAATGATTCAAGGAAATCTATCATTTTGTTGTTGCTGTTAGAGGATTGGTTGTTTTGAAAACCAGGTTTTTTAAGTGTTGTTTGAGGTCATCACTTAGGCACTTAACCCTAAGCCGCCTACCAATTTATCGGTGTGTAAATGCATTTGTGACTGCGAATGGGTGAATGTGTGAAGTGTTTTGGGTGGTTAGAATGACTGGAAAAGCCCTATATAAGTAGAGTTAATTTACCATTTGTGTCTGCAGAACATGGCTGACTCTTTCCTGGACGGTGACATGACCCTGGACGCCTTTGTCGATTCCTACCAGAACAAGAGGAAGCTGGCCCACCTGAGACGAGTGAAGATTGAGAAGCTGCAGGAGATTGTTCAGAAGGGCCAGCACCTCCTCCCACAGGCTGCTGCCGCGCCCTCCTCCCGACCTCAGGACTTGCCCGCCGTGTCCTCCCTCCTCGCCGACGGCAACAGCAGCAACTCCTCTCCGGTTGCCCAGCCCAGAAGGAAACCTCCCGCCCCTCCATCCCAGCCACCTCCTGTTCTAAGCTCAATTCCAACCGCTGCCCCCCAGCCTCCTTTCTTCTGCCCGCCGTCTCAGTACCCACCCATCCCTCCCAGAACAGGGCAGCCCTTCCCCAGCGTCTCTACCGGATATCCCAGCTCCTATATCTCTCAGTACCCTCCTGCTCTGCCTCAGAGGCCCCCACCTCGCTTGGCCCCGCAGCCTGGGTTCATCATTCAATAAGCTCAAATTAAAAAGAAAAAAAAAAAAACATCCCTTTAGAGGTTCTAGTGTTTATTACAAACATTTAACAACTGGAACTCCTTCAGAGAACAATGTTTCTTATCTCATCCGCCTTCTCGGATTACGCCCCAATCTCAACACCAGAAAGGAAGATGCACATGGGTTGGTCTGGGTGCGTTCATATAAGGCATATCTCCTATAACCTGTGTGGATTACTACTCGCTCCCATCAGCAGCACTCCCATCGAAAGTTAAGAAACAACAACAACAAAAAAGAACTGTTGGGACCATCTCAGGTCTCTCTCAGCAGAGAAAAGGGAGCCGACCAACATCAGCCTTGCAGTCGATAAGCCGAGACTTGATGATCAGCGCTCTGTCTCCAGTGCTCCACCCCCTCCTACAAACATGTTCCGTTTATGGAACACTAAACTTTTTTTTTTTTCCAGAAAACTGTTTAAAACTCATCCCCATCACAACATGCTAATTTATCTGTTTATGCAAGCCAGGAGAGACCCAGATTACTGTGCAGTTTTCATGAAAATATCATTTTCCAGAATATATTCAGGCAAAAACTGCATCTATGCTGTGATTTTTTTTTTCTTTTAAAATATGAAAAAAAAAATTAAAAGGTACCTAGGAATATTTAAATTTGAGCATCATCTGTAGATGTTAAGACTAATGGAGTTATAATAATAATAATAGTCAGGATATACTGAATAACATGTAAAGGAGGGATTAGGTCGGGGTTTCTCCAATTTGCAGATGAATCTAGTGAGAGCCCGACCCCCTGCCTGGTCCGTTTCCGGGCAGGTTAGGGCCAAATGGGGACCAGCGGCTGAAAGTGAAGGACTTCTGAACAGCCATACAATACACTGCAGGAGTGTGTTGTACCTTACAGGCTCCTGTTGTACTACAACACTCCATCTATGATGTCTGTTTTTGTTTTACTGCCGTCAGTAGAAACTCAATGGGGAAACAATGCCAACGGTTCTTTGGACACTGAGCACCAAAGACTTCCCGTTTGTTTTTATTTTTTTGTTTATTTTTGTTTTGTTTTGGTTTTTTTGTTTGTTTTTGTTTTGTTTTGGTTTTTTGTAAGTGAAGCATTTAGAGTAGTTATATCCCATTGTTCCCAGCATATCTGTTTGTGAGGCTTTAACACTCTTTTTGTAATCATGCAACAGCCAGAAGACCTTAAGAAGAGCAACCTGGCTTTGGGAGAAATTCTCATTTCTGCTGAAACTATTATTATTTTTTCTCCACCAACCCGACTGCTGTTCGCTGTGCACTGTTGACAAGCCACGAGTGCCTACACTTGAAAGTGACATTGTGCTGATTACTTTACGTATCTACGCTCAGCTGTAAACATTAGAACCATCCTCCTACCCCGCTCTTGAGATTGGCACCTGCTGCTGTACCTTCATTTTTTTTTCTCCCTCTACCAGTACATTTAAGGAAAGTCTTTAAGTCTGAGAAACTACCCCAGTAGCAGAAAAACAATACTTAAAGGAATGGTTTGAGATTTTGGAAATGAGTTTTGGTTTGGTTTAAAGGTTATTGGCGTCTAATATCTTGGTTAGCCAAAACATAGCAGTGGCTTAAGTTAACTCTTGTTCATTTTTACCCTCATTTCTGTTGGGTAGATGCAACTTTTTCACCTTCTGATGCAATATCGATATTGAAGCTTTAGATATTAGCCAATACGATATTTACCCAGTACAATATTGTCATGACTCGTATGTACTTTTAATATTTATTTTGTAGAGTGAAATATTAGAAGAGGCTTGATCAAGTGATGTTACTTGGGGGTGGGGAGAAAGTAAAAAACCCAATCTGTATAAGAACAATTATTATTAACCAATGGGTCTGAGTGAGGGATACAAGTGGCACTGGATAGAAATGCTGGGCTGGACTGCAGTGCTGGAGCAGAGGTTTTATATCAGAGATTTTAGATGCAGCCTGATATAATCTGATCCTGATATGGAACCGATATTGATATCGGATCGAGACACCCCTTCGCTGTTGGGACCAATAGCTGCAGTGTTTCTTAGACTGGAGGAGTTTTAAGATGTTAATTTGCTTCTGTTTAATTTACAGTAAGTGAAGATGAACAAGAGTTAGACTGCTACCACAACTAAACTTCAAAAATTCCAAACTATTCCTTTAAAACATGCCAAAAAGACAAGAGACAGCTTCCCAGGCTAAGTGCCAAGCAGTGCTAGTACTTGTCTTCCATTGTCTGAAGTGAAGCCACATTTATTTGCATTTTTTGTTTTTGTTTATTTAACTTATATTGATAAAATAACAGGCCTTTAAAGTGCTTTTTGTCAGAGAATTTGAATTTGGTAAAAATTAAGAAATTTGAGTACACCAGGATTAAAAAACGTATATTTTTTTTCTGCATGGAATGTTTTTGTTTTGATGACTCCTTTTAAATATTTGCTGCTTTTTTCTTTGAACAGATTCTTTGCATCAGTGGGTGGTTTTAAATGTGCTTGGTGATAATTTCAGTGTAATGTAGTTATTTACTTTTAATGAATGTTTAAGTGGAATTTAATGCTATTTTTGAGTTCAATAAATCAGAATTTTTTTCTATCAGTTTTTCCCTCAGTGTTTTTTGAACAATTCTGGATGACTTGTGACTTAATGATGACTTTTTTTTAGTGAGAGGAGCTCCAGTCCAACACTTCCCAACCTGTGCAGCAGATCAGGCTCCTCTGCAGCAAAATAAGCTTCATTAATGAGACTCGAACGACTTTTTACAAAGACTCCCCACTAACTGTGTGCCGTTTAGAAACGCAGGCTTAAGAGTTTTAGGAGCCATTAGGCAGCAGTTAACATCAAAACAAAAAGAACATACTGTAATCCTGTTTTCCGTCATCTGTTTTCTGTAAAAGGTGGCGGTTTCTAAAAAGGAAACGGGAGCCCCCTAGTGGCCTGTTTTAAAAAAACAGCCTCGCACTTTGAAATGGCACTGTAGCTTGAATTTTTGTCTGAACGGTCGTCACCTCCGTTCAAAATATTTCACCTTCATGCACAAAGGGGACCTTTTAAGCAACACTTCATTTAAAAAAAACAAGCCACTTTTCAATAAAGCTGAATAACGTATAGAATATAAACTTCTGTTCTTTTTATAGCAACTTTGAATAATCCCATGTTCCAAGCTTTAGAAGTAAATGGCTTAAAAAGAAAAGAAATTAAAGACTTTTCTTTGCATACAAACAAAAAAGCAAAACAATGAAAATGTTTACAAATGTGTATAAACCAAAAATTAACTATGAAAACAGATGAGCAAAATAATCTAAATGTACAACAAATGATATATTTTGATATTAGTGATTTAATCTGTTGCTACCTTTAGGAAATGAATATAAGTCTGTGTAATATTGTATTAGAAGGCTCTAAGAAAATGTATTTACATCAGTAGAAATAAATTTTCTTAGTATTTGGTAGGATTGCGTTTTAAAATGAATGACTTGGACCAAATATGGTTCAGGACAATGGTAGACTTTTAGGTCACCTTGCTCACACACCTTTTTATCCAGTTTTTATCTAGGACTGAAATCAGAGCTTAGCTTTGTTGTTTTTAAGCCACTTTTGATAGTATGCTTATGAACAGGTCACCTCCACGCATCTAGAAAATGTACCACAGGATCAACCAGAATTTGTAGAGGTCCAAGTTTCTCTTCCTGATCTCTTGGCTTATTTTATCAGTTTTTTTCAGGATGTATACATCTTAAAATACAAATACATTTATTATTTTCTATATACAAACAAAAAAAAAAAAAAATTTTTTAGGAGAAGCAAAGCCACTTTGTTCTAAATTGTTCTATTTTGTACAGAATAAAAAGATATGCGAAACTGACCATTTCTCTGGGAGGAACGCCCAGTCAGAAACAACCAATCAGAGCCAGGAGGAATGTATTTGTGCTGTCAATCATGCTCCTGTACACACTGCTAGAGGAAGAACAATTTACCGTTACAAAAAATGTTAATCGGTATTATTGGTGGTCCTGTCAGCTAGTGTTAGAATTCACAACAGGCTCTGCTGTAGCAAACTATAGCTGTAGAAGGGGGGAGGGTGTGAGCAGCATTCAGAGGCATTATTGGCAGTGCTAAGACCCTCCTCCTGACTCTGATTGGTTATGTCTGATCTAGGAGGGTATTTCTGCAGATGACAGGAGGGCCACAAGGCGGAGGCAAAGGAGCACGATTTTTTTTCACAGATTATCTGTCCCGTACTGTCATCAGATAGTGACAGTTTTAACAAATATGTTTAATAAAATAAAATAAAATAAAATAAAATAAAAAAACAGAAAAAATAAAAGTCACATAATGCAGTTTTAACTTGATGCCCATACATTCTATTCTATTCTCTCTGAAACGGAAACATTTCTAGATTATGTGCAGAATGTTAAGATATAGTCAATATGTCCAAATATACTTCCACCCTTTGTTCCCTAACATAAACACTGCGGCTGCAGTAGAATTTAAATGTTTGCTATACCTCTTCAGTCTTTTCTTCATGTATTCAGATTCCTTTTTTTTTCTTTTCTAAAAAGACAGTTTGTTTTGTTGAACGCACCCCTAACCCCACGTGTTACCATAGTCCCGACATCGGCTGGCCTCCACCATGTTGGAGGAAATCCGCCCCTGGGCTGCTCCTCACTCCCTGTCAGATTAGAATTTAATCCGAAGAGGAGGAGGAGGACGCGCTATCAAGACGCTGCCTGCATCTTGGGGGGAGTCGTGCCGCGCCAGTTTTTTTTTTTTTTTTTTAAAGTGTGTGTGTGTGCACACACTAAATAAAGGCGTCTCTAGGTCCTGCTGTCACTTTGCTTTTTTTTTATTTTTTCCCTGCAAATCACGACGGGCGGGTACAAAATGAGCCGCCGGTCCTTCGTTGCTCTTTCTGCTTGTCCGCTGACTTGCCAAGGCGTTAAGATGTTAGCTGGCTAACTAGCTGGAAAAGAGTAACTAAATCGGATTACCTGCTTCCTCTGGGGAACATATTCGTTGCTCGAGCTTGTCAATTACTGCAGCTCCAATGTTCCTCGTGCGTATTAATTGTTGTTTTTAGTTCATTCCATCTCCAGAATTGTGTAAAGAGCCACTACTTTAAGCTTTAATTATTCACTGGCGTTAATATTGTAAGCTAGTCTGGTTATTGGTAAATTACAGCAGCAGACGAAGGGAGCTGGAGGTGGGAAGCGCGTGAGGAACCGCTAACATTAAAGTGGCACCGCTAACCCAGCCGAAAGTCTGGACGGGCGGACTTATGCGCTAGCCTCTCCGCTGGATAGCTGGATCCAGAACTGAAGCTCTCTCCCCGCCGAAGGCAGACCCCAGCCGAAGCAGAGATGTCAGGGAAGGATAAAGACAAAGACAAGGAAAAACAGTCCACCACAGAACGGCTTATCAAAGGTGAGTCACTGTTGCGTGGAGAGAGAAACCACCTGTAGCTTTTGGCCAAACTTTACACTCTTTGTTTGAATGAGAATGAAAGAGATTTTTGTTCTTGTTTGGGGAAAAAAAGTGTATCCTACTTCCTGTTGCTTGGACACACTTTTTTTTTCTTTCTGTGGCATATTAAATACACCCAGAACGATGGTTCACTGAGGCATTGATTTGATTAATTGTATAAATAATAAGTTAAGGCTCAGAGGTCTGCATCTATCAGTCGGTGAAGTAGGGACAGGCTGTTGTTAGAATATATTTGGCACGATTCTAAAATTAATTTCACATTAGAGCATCAAAACAACTTTCAAGTGGTCGTGGATGTAGATTTAAGACGGTTACATTCTGAGGAAATTTATGTCCTTTAAGTTTCATTTCAACTTCTTAGAAATTGTGACCTACAACACAAAAAAAGTCGCTTAAAATAAAAAAATATATATTTTATATGCAGTTTGAAATGGAATGTTTAACATTCTTTGATATATGTTTTTGCCTGACAGTGACTAGAGTAAATGGTAAATTATTTCTATTACCTTTTTATTCAAAGAGTTGCATTTGTATCTGAATATGTTTTCATGATTAAAACAGGGACAGAAACATTCTGCCATGAAACAAAAATACTTAATTACTTTTGTCCTCTAAAATTAATCGGAAAATTTTGAAATGAGGATATGAATCACTTAAAATTCTTAAGGGAATCCAGACCCATTTAAGCATGTGTGTCAAATGAAGGGATAAATTATTAACCGACTATTTGGTCGATTAAAAACAAATCTCACCTTCAGGAAAACCAAACATGAATTTGTCGTATTCAAACGTTAGCAATATTACGATGTTCCTGTTTTAGCGGGAGTGAAAAAAATTGGCAACACATTCTGCGTATGTTTGTTTCGTATTACTGTCTGGAATCCTGGAAACAAAATTGTGTGATGGTAAATGACATATCGCTGCACAAATGGCAGCTACAAACTCACTTACTCACCAGGGGCCCCACTAAAACTCTTGTGGCAGAAAACCCCCAAACCAAGGGCCAGAAGAGAATCTGATGAGTTTTCTTATGCTGTTGTGATATTTAGAGAGGGATGAGAGGAGGGGGCTGAGCAGAACCAGCAATGAGTCAAAGATAAATGTGCATTCCTCGCATAGATTCATATTCGTGACAAATATTATACATATATCCTGCTTGGATGACCAGTAAATTTATACTGCTGGCTGTTGTGTTTCTTTGGGTTTGCCAGTGATAATAAGCAGGGCCAAATTTACAAGGATGTGGGCCCCTGGGCTAGTGAAAATGTCTCAAACCTTCTTAAAAACATTACTTGGTTCTTTATGACTTTTTTTTTGCCAAAGTTATTAAGAGGACTAGCCACTTGCTAGTCCTTAGCAGGATCATACTACCACACATTAGGGCCATAGATAGAAAAAGAAACGTACAGTAAAGTTCCACAACAAAAAAAAACGGAGACATTTTTGGATTAATCTCAGAAATTTTCTAGAAAAAAACTCAGAAACTTCTGAGTTTGAAAAGTTGCAAGAAGACAACTCAGAATTTTTTAGATTAATCTCAGAGAAAAAATAGCTAAGCTTTAATGAGTTTGAATATTTTGGGCTAAGAATGTTTTTGTTGTTGCAAATTTATTACTTTTAAACTTGGAAATTTTTCTCAAATTAGTTTGTGCAAAAAATTCGGAGTTTTTGTCTAGCAATTTTTTTGACTTTTCAAACTCATAAATTTTCATGTTTTTCTTTTTCTTTTTTTTTTTCTTTTTGTTGAGAAATTTACTTCTTTTGGTTTTTTTTCTATCTGCAATGGCCCCAATACGCCGTCATATGACCACACCCCTCCCCTTGTTAAACTTTTTCTCTCTAAACACGCACTCGCACTCCAGTCCGCAACAAACCAACTACTTAACAATCTTTGCTATCTTATCACAGTTGGGGAAAAATCTGGTTCCTTCCCACTGAGCTTGTGGTTGCGCTATAGACAGACATGCCATCATTTGTTGTTTTTGGGTCAGGCAAGTAAGGGGCAACTAATGAGAGAGAGAGAGAGAGAGAGAGAGAACATAACCCAGCCCCTGCAGACGCTGCCTCCTTCACCAGTACGACTACTTAATGCCATCGCAGCCCACATCCCGGTCTGTCTGCAAGGGCACCGGGAGAATGTCCTGCCAGAGGACTGGAATGCTGTAGCTTGAGCCAGTGAGGAGAGAGTGAGTTAATTGTGGAAAGAATCTCCCGAGCAATGTTCCCAACATGGCCAGCCATAGTGTGGAGAGGGGAGAGGGGAAGAGAATAGATAGCACTGTAAGCTGTTAGGAAACCCCAGGTCATGCAGTTCTGCTTTCGATTTTTGCACACCATAACTGTCCTAATGTGAATTTAAAATAAGTTTATTTCCATCTGAAATAATAATAATAAAAATGATAATAATAATCATGATGATAATAATAATAAGTGAAATGCAACCACTAGAGATCACAGCTTGCTATGGCAAATACACCCCAGGCTGGCTGATTTAGCTTTCAAGGCTAATACATTCACCGATAATTAGAGTAATCTGAAGTGGACTTCATGATTCATCCGGCTGCGGTACCGCTCCATTCATCTCCACCCAGCCGCAGCTTTGTAATTCAAGCCCGGCTTATTGTGTCGATTTTTGAAACAATAGCCAACATATTCTAGACGCTGGCTCATATCGCTGTCAAAAACATTATCCTGGACGGGCAGCGCGCGGCGGATGGTCTTTTCTTTGTGCCTCGTGTCGTTTGTTGTCATGCCAGACCGGGGGGTGTTGACGTGGCGCGCGGCGCAGTAGCGTGCGCGTCTGCACTTCTCAAGAGTTCATCCAACATTCATGCTAATTAGGCCAGGCAGGCTTTAATAGGAAGCCATTGTCCGGGTGGTGGTAGTTGATTATTATATTGTTAGCTTATTAGTTTTTAGCTAACTATGCTTTTTCTGGGTTATGTGTTAGGGAGGAAAATTGTGGTTTAGTTCACCGTGTCTGCATATTTTTTCTTTTTTCCCCCCATAAAAAACAATTCATACCCCTTGAATTTAACTTCAGACAGTGACAACCTAGCACAAAGTGACCAGATTTGTAGCAATATGGATACGTAGACCCTTTTTTTTTACTGACAAAAAGTAAAATGTGTGGCTTACTTTTGTTTTGAGTCAACACTTTGTGTGCTGTAATTACAATTGCTTTGTGAAATAGCTCAACCAGATTTGCACAATGTAAGACATTTTTGGCAAAATAGCTCAAGCGCAGTCAGACATGATGAAGAGTGTCTTTTAAAGTATTGTTAGGCCTGTCACCATAACTAATTTTGCTTGATGATAATGGTTCCAGAAATTATTGCAATAAACAATAACATTTTTGTTTTGAAACTACATTTATTGAAGTCATATATTATTAATGACATAACTATGCAAGTTTGCCTTCTCAAAGACCAATAAACTTTAATTTTGTAAAGAAAAAAAAAAGGAAAATACTGGAACTGGAAGATATTTTAAACATCCAACAAAACACATGATAACCGAAAACAATAAATAAAACGGAAACAAAACCGCACGCATCCGAAACAATAAATACAACTGATTATGAAGTCTCTGGAAACAAACCTTAAAAAATATTAATAATCAGAATGCAAGCTATGCGCTGCTATAAATTTTCATTTGAATTTAGGTCTTGACTCTGACAGCCTGTCTTACACGTATATTGTGAAACACAGGTGAACTCTGTTCACTAGTTATGGTAACTTCTTAAGGCAGTTAGTTGGTTTCACAGGATGTTATTCGGGGGGTCGGTGAGGTGATGTGGACTTAGAATGATATTGTGATATTTTGTGGTGTTATGTGGTGTGATATAAAAATGATGATAAAAAAAACCTATTACTTATTTTTATGATTGTGACTGGATGGCACAGCATTCATAGTGCCACAGACACAAATATTGTTCTTGGAAAAACATTTAAATTTTCCACAGTTTTCTTCAGGACACCACTCCCTTATAACAGTATGATTTATGTCACTAAAATGCACTTAACTGAATGTAATCATATTTTCACATTTTCTGATATTTATCAATGCTCTTGTACTGTCGTCTTTTTTTGTTTTGTTTTTTACCTTAAATAACTGAAATTTACCGTGACAACAATAAATCAAAATTCTTATTACAACTAGAAATTTTTCAAGATAAATGATAAACCATATGTTACATTGTTTATTATATCGTGAAATGAGATTTTTTTTTTCTCATTTTCTCATTTCCCTTCACTACTTTGATGTGAACTATCACATGCATAAAGGTTTATTTGGCCATCATGTAAACTTTTTTGAATACTTTTGCAGGTATGTCTTCAAGTCTTGATCCTGCATGCAAATAAACCCAGAATTTATGAATATTGTTATTATTATTGGATGCCCTGTGATGGACTGGCGTCCAATCCAGGGTGACCCCGTCTCACCCGTCGACCGCTGCAGATGGGCGCCAGCTCCCCTGGCGACCCCACTGAGGATAAGCGTGTTAGAAAATGGGTGGATGGATGTTACTATTGGACAGCAGGACAGCCACGTCTGCTTATTTGGACTAAGTTTTCAGTTCTTCGCTGTTGAGACCCATTATTACAGTCCAGCGAGCGTAATGACTTCCAGCGACCGCTTGTGACTTTTTGTTGAAAACATCTGCCTGAGTTTTTTTATTTATTTATTTATTTATTTTTTTTACGGTCCTGATGCGTTCCCTCATTCTTTCTTCATGTCCTTCCAGGTCCTGCTTTGTGTGCGCTCAGGTTTCCCCTTATGTGTGGCGAGGCTTTTAAGTAAACAGCCCTTGGATCTGGAAGCCCTCGCTAATAGAGGCTTTACCTAATCTGTTCTTAAGACTTGTACCTCAGCTTACAGCTCTCTTCATGGCCGTGCCTTGTAGGTCTGGGAGCACTTACTGTTTATTTATACCTCACCGGTCAACACATGACAGCTTGTCCTCAGCTCCGGGCGAGTCAAGCCTGGTCCATGCTGCTGCTGCTGCTGTCTGTGGCCGAGTTAACATCAGTTACCGGTAATCCTTCACTTTCAGTCAAACACCACCTCCAATCCTGTGTTTAGTGACTGGACTCTATTAGATCAGCTGTAAAAACAATGTGTCATGTACTTTGTTTACTATGAAAACAGGAGAGACCTTGAATCCAGCCAACTATACACTTATACACAGCTTTGATTATTATAGACAAACACCCACACTAAAAAATCATTACTGCTCCTTTCAGGTTGCACTTTGATTTGCCCTCTGAGGATGTGATAACATTCTTAGTGTCTCTTTCTCTCCTTCCTGTCCTTGTTCATTGCCTCTCTGGCACAGCTTTTATCACATGAGCAGTCCTCATCTGCACTGGCTGATATTGGAATATGTGTCACATTTGATAGCATGGGATGGGCTCTGCGCAGACATTCACATTGATTTGATTATTAGGAGTGTTGGGTCTGACCATCAGTGATGGCAAATACCGTCCGTTTTTTACGTCTCTATAAACTGCCTGAAGTAAAGTGTGCTGCGTTTCTTGTAATCAGAGATGTCACCCAGAAATCTGTCCCCGGTTTCCAGTTTGCTCATCCCGGATCGGATCGGTGGTCGGTTGGTTGCAGTAGCAGCCGTTGTAGATGAAGCTGTTGTAGATGTAGGATTTCTGATTGCTGTATCTCTGCTTTAAAGGCGGTGCCACATCCACGCTTCAGGCCATGAGGCGGTGGCATAATGCATTTGCTGCCTGGTTTGTTATTAGCCTCTCGCTATAATCCCTCCTAACTGTTTCTGGTGGTGGGAGTGAGAGAGCCTGGATCACTCTCTGACTCTCTCTATCCCTGATTTGTTCGGGCGAGTCCAGAAAAATCTGCAGACAAAGCTGCTGTCATTGTTGAAGCACAGAGTGGCTATTATTTTATAACCAGGAGTTGGACTCTTCTAACAACGACACACTTAGCATTTGTTCTTCTGTCTTGCTGCCATGTGAGGGAGAGCATTAGGTAATCGATGTCCTTCTAATTGCCAACAAGCTCTTATCAGAAGGCACCGAGTGGCTCTCTGCAGCAGAGAGCTGCTGTAGTTGATGTGGCCACGCTGTAAGTGCACTGCCATCCCAACGCTGGAATTTTCTCTTTCAGGCTGTTCAGTTTTACTTGTGCACTTAACAGCTTTTTGATCATGAAACACTCGGGCCTGAGCTTCGAAGGCGCCGACCTTTGTGATGGCAGTAAAAGGATTGTGTAGGTGGTGCGGAGCAGCTTACCTTACAGGGGGAGGGTGTGTGTGTGTGTGTGTGTGTGTGTGTGTGTGGGTGTGTGTGTGTGTGTG
>NW_006800268.1:242980-244990 GCF_000485575.1 Poecilia formosa
GTGGTGGGACTGACAATCAGGGATGGCAAATACCGTCCGTTTTTTACGTCTCTATAAACTGCCTGAAGTAAAGTGTGCAAGTGTGCTGCGTTTCTTGTAATCAGAGATGTCACCCAGAAATCCTTCCCCGGTTTCCAGTTTGCTCAGCCCGGATCGGATGGTTGCAGTAGTAGCTGGTGAAAAACATCTGATAGATTTCTATTCCAAGTCATACTGCAAAATAACGTGGAGGATTAGATTAGCTAAAAGTAAAATGTCTGTTCACTAACTTAATATACAGCATCTAAACATTAAAGCTGCCATATGTACCTTTTATTAAAAAAATCTTTTTATATTTGTAGAATCTGTTTAAAATGAGACAGAAAATCTGTCTCAAAAATCAAGCTCTTCTGTCTTCTAACTAGAAACAGCTAATCAGAGCCAGGAGGCGGGTCTTAGTGCTGCCGATCATGCCTGTGTGTATGCTTCTCCTGCAGCAGAGCCTGTTGTGAATGCTAAAGCTGGTTAATGTAGCTACCAATGACGGCAGATAAACAGTTTTCCTGGAACGGTGAGTTAGCTAATATTTAGCTGCGTATTAGTTAAATGTACTAATTTAGCACAAAAGCCTCCTCCTGGCTCTGATTGGTTGCTTTTGGTCGGGAACGCTGAGTTTCTTCAGATGACAATAGCAGCACAGAGAGGAGGTGGAGGAGTTCGATCTGTCCACAGATATCTGTCTCTTACTGTCACAACACGATGAAACTTTCAGGTTCCGTTGAATCAGGGCAAATTAACCCGGATCTGAGTTCAGCAGTTCCCAGGAAGGATGAACATTTTACAGGACGGTTGCTCTGTTTTATCCTTTTGAACTTTATAAATCTGTGTCATGGAACTCGCTGGATTTGGAAATGTTGGGAGACTTTTCAGGATCTTAGTTAGGTTAGGATAAGTGGGCCGGTACACACAGACAGTAACAGCTATGCACTTGCTTGGGATCTTAGATGGCACCACCACCACCAGCTACTATTCTGTAAATGGGAGGAAATGAATTAATATTTATCATTTAAAACATGAGTGCGCCTATCTGCGCCATACTTTGGATTTTAAATTTTTCCTGCTTAGAGCCGGTTCTAAATGACACTCTTGGTACCGTTGAAACCCAACAGTAATATGTGCGATTATTTCAATTAAATTGGAAATTTATATATTTAAGCCTGAGGCATTAAGCAACTAATCAATTAATCAATGACGATTTAAAATTAGCTTGATCATTTACATTTTTATCATTCATGTTTTTTAAGAACAATTTTGTTTACACAGGCATTACAATCCATTTTACTTTTCTGTTTTAATTTACTGATTTTGGTTGTTTTGGACATTTAAATTTCGTACAGTTCCAGTGCAAAGTGTTCGGTACAAAATTAAAGTGTATTATTCTGTGAGAGGGCAAACTTGCTTTATTATGCCATTATCAATATATAACTCGGAAATTGTCTTAAAACAATACTATTAATGTTTATCGCATCAATTACTGGGACAATTTATCGTCCAGCAAAATTTGTTGTTGAATCAAACATATTTTTTCAGTATGTTTTAACGGTCCTAACGTATTATTATAATTAACTGGGGAGAATGTAGTTAAAATTTGAATCCTACATATAAGTGTAGCTTCTTAAAATGATTTTTGCTTCCAGTGCTAAAGTACGTACTAAACTGCTGCGATGTGTCAATGAAGGAAAAACCCAACCCTCCTCCACATTGGGACATCGAACATGTCATTATTATTTTTTGCTTGTTTCTAAATAGATATGTCACACACACAGTGTAACATCGCCCTTGCTTGTAACATAAAGTTTTAATGAGTGCTCAGCAGGAATGAGAGAAATTAAAGATTTTTAAAAGCTGTTGTAGATGTAGAATTTCTGATTGATGCATCTCTGCTTTAAAGGCGGTGCCACATCCACGCTTCAGGCCATGAGGCGGTGGCATAATGCATTTGCTGCCTGGTTTGTTATTAGCCTCTCGCTA
>NW_006800268.1:245187-288458 GCF_000485575.1 Poecilia formosa
GGTTATGATGGAAATGTGCCTGTTTTTTTGTTTGTTTTTTTAATACAAATTTGATGGATTGAATTGTTGGTTCAAGTTTCGAACTTAAGTTCAGATTACGATCTGTGATTGACTGAAATTTTGTAGAGTTAATTAGGGCTGGAACAATTAATCGGATTCATCGTGATGACTCGATTATTGAAATAATTCTTATCTAACTTAGCCTCTTAGGAAGTACCTTTTGCTTAATCACCGATTGATTAATTGATTAATAATCTATTACTAAAATAATCATTAGTTGCAACCCTAGTGTTAATACAGCCCAAAAGTAGTATGAAACCATTTCAACAATTATCAACTATTGATTGATTAATCCAAATTCAGTCTCTCAGCTCTACAGTGTATAGGTATTCATTCCAGCAGAAAGATCTGAGCTTTTCACATGTTGACCTTTTAGCTGCAGATGCATCGTTTGCATATTAGGCAGTAAAAAGTTTATTTTCCTATTTGGAATTAAATAGTTTGTTTATGTGCATCTTTTAATGCATTTCTAATATTGTTTTAAAAATGGATGAAGTGTTTTAAGTGTTTTAATGAAAAAGTTTCAGAATGTGGCAAGTTGTTTTTGAATCCGATCAATTGTCAGAATAATCGATTACTAAAGTAATGGCTGCAATACCAGTGATGAACAGACAACGTAAAACTTTTTTTTTTTTTTTTTTAACAGAATGCACTCTTCATTATTTCTCTGCATATGCAGATTGCTTCAGAGCTCAAAGCAGTGTCCTTGTACATGCTCACTACAATAATGTGTTTTTTCTTTGTTTGTCCTCCAGCTGTGCCGTACCCTCCTCAGCATAAGCTGACGACGAAAGAACTGTTTGAAGACGGAAAGCCCAATGCTGAGCTGCTCCGCAACCACCTGGTGAAAGAGGGCCGAGTGGAGGAGGACGTGGCCCTAAAGATCATCAACGACGGGGCCAACATCCTACGCCAGGAGAAGTGCATGCTGGAGGTTGAGGCGCCCATAACGGGTACGGCAGCGCAGTGAGCAGACGCTGCATGTGGTCGACGTAAACTTTACACTTAGCCGTAAAAGTATTCACACCTTATGAAGTTTTTCTCATTAATTTTATATACAGAAGGAAGGACTTTGTGAAGTGGAATTACACACAATATACACAACATTGTGTGTATATTGTGTGTCAAATTTGTCTTTTTTAAATTTTCCCCAAAATTTAGTGATATTTTTACGTATATGATCAAACAATAAACTACAAATGAAATATTTTAGTGAAGCTAATAAAGTTTCAATTTTTGTGGGGAAGGAAGCTGTAAATGGTTATAGATTTATAACATACAAAGGGTTTTAAATTTTTTCCACATAAAAAGAAAGTTTCCCTTTCTTTTGATGCAGAGGGAGGAGTCAACTGATTTTTATTTTTTTTATTGATTCTCAGCAACAGGAAGAGGATTTGTGTCACTGACTTTATTCACTCTATTTAAATAAGTTTAATAAAAGAGTTGCATGCAGATTTGGGTCTGCTTTTGAGATCAAGTCGGTGAACATTTGCTGACTCATTTACTATGAAATTGAAGAAAACACAAAAAGTGTGTCTAAAAGATAAATGCTTTAAAGAAAAAGTTAATCTGCATCAAATTAATTTCTGTTTATTTATTCTATATTGGTAATCTCACTGAGACAGAGCCTCGTTCTCAAAACAAAAGTGTTCTAAATATAAAATATTTATAATGATACAAAAAGGTCATTTAATACCAGGTTTTATGTTTGATGATGTCGAACTCTGAAAAGCTTGTGGAGATTCTGACAGATTCTAAGTCCAGTTCATCAAAAAGCTTTCAGAGTGTTTTACATGCAGTCATTTATTGACTTATTGATTTCAATGTCTTTTATTCTGCACTGTATGATAGTTGACATAATTTATCAAGAACTTGAACAGCAATTGCAGTTTCACCACCGATGTTTAAAAAGTCTGACTATCAAGCTGGCCGCAGTAGGATGACTGATGTTAACTGAGCATGTGCAGACATGAGCTGGTGGTTGGGAGAAATCTCAGTCAATTAGAGAAAGCCTGATGGTACAGTGAAAGAAGATGGGTATCTTGCGGAATATCATTGGAAAGCATTGGCGAAGCTAATTTATCGGTGCTCCAATTATAATTTGTGAAATTGTGCATATGGAATACATCATTATTAGTGAAGCTTATTTAGCAGTGAGCCTGTCATGATAACTTTTACTGGACGATATATTGTTCCAGAAGTTTTTGCGATAAATGATAATATTGTTGTTTTGAGACCATTTTTAAGTAATATATTGGTAATGGCACATTTAAAAACCTACATGTCGCACCAAATTGTGTTGAATAAATGTGCTTACATCTATAAAAAGTAGGCAGGTTTTAAAAAGAAATTTGAGTTTTGCATATATAAAAAGCAACATAATGCATATTTTTAAAGGGAAAAAAAGTTTTTTAAAGTTTCTAAAATATATATATATATACCAGGTAAAGCATTACAGTGAAAGTTGTAATGCTTCACTTGTGAAAGATAATCTGTTGGGCTTCTCCTTGACCCTCAGACAACAATTCAGATTGCTTCACTGCCAGACAGTTAAAAAGAAAAAGCTTTTTAGCATGTTCTGAAGTTCTGAAGGCCTGCTCTGTCTTCCCAGTGTGCGGCGATGTCCACGGACAGTTCTTTGACCTTATGAAGTTGTTTGAAGTTGGAGGCTCTCCCAGTAACACGCGGTACCTGTTCCTCGGCGACTATGTGGATCGAGGTTACTTCAGTATCGAGGTAAGCAAGAATCACATTACAATTCATCAGGGGTCACAGCACATCCGACCCTACATAAGTTTTTCTGAACCTTCAAGGTAACAGATGTGTGCTTGATATAATTTATTTATAATTTATAATTTAAATCAAAGCAGTTTTTGTCTGCCAAATTCCATGAAATTTAAATGGATTCTTGGTCAATCTCACTGTTCTATTGGCTGTCCTCCTTCCATTACCTTGGTTGAAACTTCTGTCTGTATTCCTTTAGTGAACGCTTCATCATTTGTTGCAAAGGATGCATCTGAAAGTAAAACAAACTTCTATCATATGGAAAACTCATCTGTTTCTGCTCGACTTTACATCAGTACATTGAAGGGCTGATCTGTTCATTACTCCTTGAATAACTGATTAATAATTGGATGCAAAATGTGCTTAGTAAGAGACTTTGTTCCATAATTTCAACCAGGTGAAGCTAAATCTGCTACTTGCAGAGATTTGGCTAGGACGCGTTTACACACAAAGGTGCTTTAAAAAAAAAACAAAAAAAAAACACAATCTAAATGCAAAATTTATATATTTTTGTACAATTTTGGCAAAATTACTGCTCTTCAGCAAATGGAATTTTTTAAATCTGTACACTTCAGTTAACGATTAATGGATTACTAAATTAGTTATTTTAATAATCAAGTCATCACGATTAATCACAATTAATCCAATTAATTGCTTAAGCTCTTTAATATGAATAGACTCTAAGCATTATGTTAAAGAAGACATTGATATTGAAATTCAAATAAGGCAGTGTCTAATTTTTCTGTAATGTAGATTTAGTTTTTGCTGTTTACAAAAACTTTGTTTTTCTAAAGGTAGCAATGAGGACTGCCTTAAACATTTTAGAAATGGGATTGGAAAAAAGTAATATGCTCTATGGTCACATTTACCAGTGATAAGGTCATCACTGTGCAAACTTGTTGCCTTGGCATTATGATCAGGGTTGCTTGGGTCTACATTTAGCAGCATAATGCTGCCATCAGACGAGGTCAGCTGACTTCTAATTAGGGACTCGTTGCAGTAACATTGATATCTGCTGAGGGAGAGGAGAGAGGTCGCCACATGGAGGAATGGTGGGAACTTCTTACTGTAAGCCTGTATTCTTCACTATCACATGAACACTAATAAGATGGATATAGTGGGAAGCATTACAGGACACAGTTACCTTGGTAACAAGGAGTCGGTGTTGCCTCGTCGAGCATTGTATTGTCACTGAAGGCCAGCAGTTTTCCAAAAGTCTAATATTCAGAGTATGTTAGAGCTTTTTTTTTTATCTTCTTCTTCTTATCTTAACTGAGGACATTCCCCTTTAACCTCTGAGAATTTGTCTGTTCCCTTTAGCTCTGCCTCTGCACATAACGCTGATGTGCATCACACACAGAGAATCTCACATTAAAGCACATGCCTCCACGCCCACAGCCCCCTTAACGCGTTTCCAGAAACTTTCCCTCCCGATTCTCTTCCTTATGATGGACATGAAAAGAAAAGCTTGTTGTACCCTGCCCCCCCAACCCCCGGCCCCTCTCTCCTTTTTATGAGCATCGTCAGTTATGTGAGTCCACACCTGCTGGCTCTTGTTTCCTTGGCATCTTGTTCCAGCGACTTTAATAGCAGGCTCTGGTTGGTGTGCATGTTAAAGGAGTGGGCTGAGAGTGACAAGTGGCAGCTACTGAACAGCGCCTTGTCTGAGCTCGGAGTAGAAAGCTGCCTCATTTGGATTGTAAATGTTGCTCTGCTCTTTCTTTCTTTTTTTTTTTTTTAATTAGGACCTCTTGTGTGTTCAGAGGAAACATATTATTGCTTCTAATATGAAATGAGCTGGTGACAGAACAACAAATCATTGTATGGTCAGACCTGCCTCCACATGTTGGTAGTTTGAACTGCTTGTAATTTATTTATTAAAGTTTGTTATTTTAGTAGTGGCTGCCAGGACTTTATTATATTTTGGTTTCTCCTGTGATAAATAGGTTTTATTACAACACAGAATCAGTTCTCATACTCTAGGTGAAGAAAGCTTAAGATACAGTAAATTCACCTTTTATGCCACTCAATCTGAAAAATTAAGAAAAAACCCAACTTTACGTGGGGAAAAAAACCTTTTTGATAAAGATAAGGATGGGATTTTTAATGCGATAATTTCGAGTAATTAATTATGTCAATTTTAATACTCTACATTTATTTTTTTTAACAGAATTAATTCAAAGGTTTCCACCGGAAACTTTCTAGTCGCACATTTCTGGTACATCTGTAAATCTGACACACAAGCAACATCCACCAAAAACAGTGTTGGATAATAAAGCTGCTTCTCTTGGTCCACTGGGTTCATTTTTGCTTCAAAAAAACTATCGGCTGGGACGCTGGAAAAGACTATTGTTGTGCTAAAGGGAGTTATTCAAGACTGAAATAGAACCTCAATGCTAAACATGTAGCAGCAGTACTGACGACCCCAATGCTAATGGCATTCTAAAGATAGATTTTTTTCAAGGAAGTCACAGTAACACTTAAAAGCTGGGTTTGTATAACAGCACTTTGCACCAATTTGAAGGTTGAATAACCGAAATAAACCGATTAAAAACAATAAATATATTTGTTGATGAGCTCATGCATGTTTGATAATGTAGCAGCAAAAATGTTTTTTGAATTGAACATGTTGCTTACTTTTGTATGCAGTTTTTTTTAATTAAAATATGATTATTTGCAATTAATTAATTACATCCCTGCAATTAACTTGAATACAAATAAAAGAATTGTGTATTTCTATAAACAACATACAGTTAGGGCTATTTATGGCAGTAACAGTCACCCTTTTAAAATAAATTGAATAGATATTTTTCATACTTTATTTTTCTCAATAGAACGACTGTAGGCTTGTGTTTCTTCCGACGAGCTCCGGGAACTTTTTGAAGTATGGGGAGATTTTCAAAAGAAACTGTCTTCTGTGTCCCCAGACCTAATTCCTGTAGAAAACCCGTAAGCTGAGCTGAAGAGAAGCAAAGATAAAGAAGAACCCAGGACTCTGGTTGGCCAAGATTGAATGGTCGAAGAACCATTTCTGTGCTCAACCTTGTGAAATGTTATAGTAGAGGACAAAATGCTGTAGTAGTGGCAAAATATTAAGGGCAGTTGATGCATTCATATTACCAATGTACACAGATCTTTCTTGCTATTTTGTAAAATAACACAATTTCGCATTTGCAGTGTCTCCATTGAATAAGAAATGAAATTAAAAATCACATGTGAATAAGCTTGTTTACACGACAAGTCATTAAAAACCATGGCAGTGGCGGACGTAAACACTTGCATGAGATATGTTCATAATTCATTGCTCATCATCAGCCAATCAGAGGAGACACCGAAGTCTTATTCAGGCATTGGAGCGACACACTCCTTATAGTTGGTGGCGATTACATATGTGACATTTTGGAGATATTATATTTACAACACGTTGGAATGACACTACTTTTTCTGAACTGTGCGATGCTGTGAGAGTTCTGGTGGATCCAGCTTTTTGGACACATCGGTCCAAAGAAAACCAGAAACAAACTAATCTTCGTCACCTTCTTTGTCGTTTCTGCCAGTAGTAACATCCAGCTGTAGATCACGTGACTTGTGTGATCCAAAAAAAGTGTTTTCTATGCAGTTTTGCATCTGTTGTGGCATGACTGAAAAACCACCTCATCCTACCGCAAGTTTTTTTTAATCGAAAAACGTCGGCTTGTTCGAAAACGTTTCCATTGAACACATTTATTTTCAATTTCCTCAACTCTGTGGTAAGCAGAATCGCAGCTATTGGTGGCAGAAATTGTAAAACTTATTTTTGTTCACCACTTGGGCCTGACAAATAAAAGACTATGTCTTGAGCATTTAGTCTTCAGAGCATAATAATGAACTCGACGCCCAAAATCCACTTGTTCCACTTTCCCATCATGTCTCTCTGCTGTCGTCTTTCTGCAGTGCGTTCTCTACCTCTGGTCGCTTAAGATCAACCACCCCACTACGCTCTTCCTCCTGCGTGGGAACCACGAGTGCCGGCACCTCACCGAGTACTTCACCTTCAAACAGGAATGTAAGTGCACCACTTTCCTCCATGTCAAGGCTAGGCAATCTAGTGTGCTCTTACACACTTTGTACCACTTGATAGTAGCTAATCAGTCTGATTTCAGACAGTCCGGGCAAACAGGTGTGGCACCCGGTGACCTATCGGCTAACAAGCTTTAACTAGGACTAGCATGTTTGAATTCTGTTTTTCTGCTGTGTGATATTTTCATTTTCTTCTGATCGGGTCGTTGTTGAAGCTGATAATTTGTTCCGAAGCAACACACCTGGTTAAATAAAGACTAAATAAACTTTTTTGAAGTTTTGACAGATTATCAGCATGAGCGTCCCAGAGGAAGAGGCAACTTTCCTTTTCATGTAGCTGGAGAATGAAAAGCAGCGAACCATGACGCTGATGTTTTCCAATAGAGCTACACACCTATTGAGTTCAATCTGCAGCAGCTGTGTGTGTGAATGTGTGTGTTTTGTCTGCATGTACTTAAAGCTGATGTGTAAGTCTGTCACAATAAGCAATTAATTGCATGATAAATTAATCTGAGTGCAAAAAATTTAATTTGGACACCAGGGGTTAAAGAGACAGTCTTCTTTAATAGCACATGAAAAGCTGCCATTTTGAGAAACGCTACAGACATCTGACACGCAGGAAGAAGCGAAAGTGCTGCACAGCGCAAGTCTAAACCCGGCCGGAACACGGTGCATTAAATGATAAAATATAACTTAAAGAAGCTTCAAGGCAGATAAATTTTCCTCGAGGAATTATAATAATCAAGGTACTCTAATCACTCAAGGGATCGTTTCAACCCTAATTTAAATTATAAAATAGCTAAATTTAAAGCAGTGCTCAGTCTGTTTACCTAAAGTTCTACAATCAGTTACTAAATGAGACTTCCAAACTCAGTTTTTTTGGGTTTTTTTTTCATTTCCAGTGTTAATCATGTACATCGCAATGCTGTGGCTCTGCTGCTTCCTAAAAGTCCGACTTCCTCCTGACCTGATCAATAATCTGTGATTTGTCGTTGTGTTTTTAATTGGCAGGTAAAATCAAATACTCTGAGCGGGTATATGATGCCTGCATGGAAGCCTTCGACTGCCTGCCACTCGCTGCCCTGCTCAACCAGCAGTTCCTGTGTGTTCACGGGGGACTCTCGCCAGAAATCAACTGCTTAGACGACATAAGAAAAGTCAGTGGTCTAGTGTCCATCGCTAATCAGTCCAAGTCCCACCAGTATATCAAGTCTATCCATGTGTGTGTTCAACAGTTAGATAGATTTAAAGAGCCGCCGGCGTTTGGGCCGATGTGTGACCTGATCTGGGCCGACCCCGGTGAGGACTACGGCAGCGAAAAGACAGCCGAACACTTCAATCACAACTCTGTCCGAGGCTGCTCATACTTTTTCAGGTATTTTGGTCCGTTCCCTGCACAATAAACTGCTTTTTTGTGAAATAAACTTTCCCTTTTTTCCTAAGAAATAAAACCTAGTAAAAGACCAGGTGTAAGCTGTAATAGATACATTTCTTGATCAACTTTCAAAAGGTGCTTTCTGAAGACTGCTTTTAATGATTAAAAAGAAGCTACACATTTTTTGTTGTGTCACGATTTGATTCAAAATCGATTTTCGATTTAAAATGATTATTCATAAAGATATTTGCTTTAATCTATTGCAGTGTGAAGTATCCTCATGATGTAGCCCTGTCTGCTTTGGAAGGCAGAATGACAAATGGAGACATTAAGATATCTTGTTCACATTTATCAAGTTTTAAATATTAATCCACGCTTGGATAGAATGACTCCCTGCATGCTCAGTTTTTCTTTAATGAAGTGTCACGAACAGACAGTATGGGTTTTAGCCTTTTGACAATCTATGTAGTTATTTAGAGAAGAACCAAAAATATGTACTGAAATGGTCTCCCGTTGGATAAACGCTCCACATTCACGTTGACAGCGGATACAAAAATCGGATAGTGGAAGGCCTATATCAATAGATAGTTGTACGTTTAGTTGTACAAATTTATGGGCACGTTTGTTCATGGCTGTTTTCACATTTATTGCGCTGTCCTTATTAGTCTCCATGTTGCGAAACTTGACGTCACTCAAAGCAAATATTACCTTGACATTAAAAAAGACACAGCGGGACGGATCATCCGGGAAGGACAGGGAGAGCCTCACTAAAACTCCTTGGATGTCCGACAAATCCTGGGGCTTTGCAGCGGTTCAGTGGACAGTGATTACTTTCAAAGTAACGAACAAATCAAAGCGCGATTGGACTTGGATGTAACGCAACACATTATAGAAATGTAGTGAAGTAGAAAGTACAGATACTTACTGTAAAATGTAGTGGAGTAAAAGTCGAAAGTACCCACGATTAAATGTAAATCTTAAGGAAAGTACAGATACATGAAAAATGTACTGAAATACAGCAACGGGATACTTCATTCCATCCCACTACTGAGAATATGGTGTAGCTCAGGTCAGCTGTAGCATTTGCAGTGTTCTCAAAGTGCTCAATGTTCATTTTGTGAGTCTTCCACAAGGTAAATCTCATATCTAGCTCAGTCTTTCTGGAGATTCTGTAAAAAGACAAAATGAATCAAAATGTTTGCCTTCAACGAAGACGAGTCCGGATGAATCCCTCTTTCTCTTTTTTGTAGCTTCCTGTTTATTGTGGCGCTTTCAGCGCAATGCGTACGTTCCAGTACTGTCTACGTGGCGACATCAGCAGCTCTCATATAGCTACAAAATGGGGTCAACAAATGGCAAATTTGTTTAATTTCTTTATGTTTTAAAATCAATTTTGGGACATTAATAAGTGAGAATTGTGATTCTATGGGACATTGAAGAAAAAAAATAAACCTTCTCCAGCACAAGAAGGTATCTAGTGCTCACTACAATCCATTTTTTCCTTCAATGTCCCTCTATGAGCTCCATACAATTCTTATGTGAATGAATGTTTTTTTTTTTTTTTGCACACCCCTATTAAGAAGGTTAGGTCCAGATGAAGTACGCGCACAAATAGGGCTTCACAAATAGGTCAACAGATGCACTTTGTTCTGTATATTTGGTGAAAATGGGTCAGTTATAGTCAGCCACAGACTGGAGTTATGGCATTTTCTAGGTGAAAACATAACCGGCCCCTTTCAGAGATATAAATCACCAGTTTGAACAAAAAAAATATAGTGAATAAAGTATGTTTATGTTTCATCGGAAGCTCTAAAGTAACAGTTTATGTTCTTTTTATAATATAATAATCAAGAGATAGACACGTTTTCCAGCTAGCAGCTACAAAGAGTCAGTCAGGTAATTGGTCTCAAGCGGTCTTATGTTGTTTCCTGTAATGCTTTTAAATTCGTGAAAAGCTTTGACCTTTTTTTTTTTTAATGTTATAACATTATTTTCCTCTTTTTTCTTCCTTTGCAGCTACGCAGCAGTTTGTGACTTTTTGGTAAATAATAACTTGCTCTCAGTAATAAGAGCCCATGAAGCGCAGGATGCAGGGTGAGTACTATGCTGCGCCTTTGAAAAGCGCTCACACAGTTTCACCTTTTGTCACAAGTTAACCTCGAGCTTCAGAGTGTTACAAGGGATTTATATTTGGTAGAGCAGTGCAAAGTGCTGCATTAATTGTAAGATGAAAGAAAATTTAAGAGGTCTTCAAACTTGTTTGCAAGTCAAAACTTTAAAAGGCATTTTATTAATTAATTAATTAATTAATTAATTAAAAAGTAAAAGAAAAATCTGTAGAATACTCCGTTTTTATTTTTCAATCAAATTACTCAATCATCAGAATAATTCATTAGAATACTCAATTACCAAACTAATTGTTGCAGCTCTTATTTAAAATAGGTTACATTCCATACACTGATCATGGATGGACAAATTTAGCTGAAAGGAGGTGCAGACTTCTGCTTTCATCATCTCCATGGAGACGGGGAGGGAAAATAATGTTATCATCAAACTTTTTTAATACATTTTAACTACTGAATTCATGTAGTAAGCAGGCCTGTCACAATAAATCAGTTAATCACATAATAAATTGAAAAAGATTTCAATAATTTTCTTTTGCATGATTTATCATTTTCTGGATGTTAAAAGTTTACAAAATTCACATGTCTGCAACCCAGCAATGCCACCAAAGTTAATAACAACCCAAGAAAAGCATATTAAACACAGACCAAACATCAATAGAAAACATTTATCCCATATAATTTCTTCTTTTGGGCAGCAAAAGTTTGTCATTCAACATTTCAGAAGACATATTTAATGTACCACTCACGTTGAAATTACAGCGAAGGCTGACAGGTCAGCAGCAGCTGACAACCCACTCAGAAATAACTTTGAGGACGTTGGCTCTTCCTCAGACATAACTTCCCCGTCCGGGTCAATTTGTTTTTGTGGGGAGGGGACAGTGAAAAAATAGTTCCCAAAGACTGAGCTTTCATCATGATGGCAGACTTCCCCATCCGGGGTCATTTTCAGTTCGTCAAAAAACGCACCACCTGGTGATTTTTTTTTATTTTTTTAAATAAATCAACATCTGTGGTTTCAAATTCAACTCTGTCCCTCAGAACAAACTTCCCCGTCTGAGTTAGTTTTGTCTTTGGAGAAGACTATGTTATGGAAGTAAATATGAGCCATCAGAATTTGAATAAAAAATGCATCTGAAACTTGAATGTTGTATATTTGCGCTTCCTTTTTCAATTTAAAAAAAAAAAATTCAGTGTCATTATTTGTACATGTTTGCAATTTTCATTTGTTAAAAAAATTCACATTACTATTTCAAAGTGATGAAATTTTCAATATATATATTTTTTCAGTGTTAAAAAAATTCAGCATATAAAAAACTTCAACTTTTAAAAATTCAAATGCAATATTTTCAGTGCCCTAAAAATTCAACTTGCTCAAATTCACTGTCTCAAATTCAGCGTCTAAAAATTCGCTGTTCAAAAATGGCAGGGTTACTCCAGGTCACAGACATTAGCAATTGTTGTCAGGCTTCAACACCCAGAATGCTGAATTTTTTTTATTGAAAAAGTAAGCGCAAATATACAACATTCAAGTTTCAGATGCATTTTTTTATTCAAATTCTGAGGGCACATATTTACTTCCATACTATCTGTGGTGTGGTTCTTTTCTGGAATACTTTTCAATTCAAAAATTCTAAGGCAGTTGGAAACGTAATGCCTTTGATGTCTTCCTTGTTAAATTGATGTAATTGAGCAGATACGCTGCAGCAATAGCTACTATAGTTGTGCTGATCAGACGGTGCTAAATAGGGAGTTTTAACGGATTGAAGGAACCCCTCCCCCTCCAGGAGAAAGCTCCTGGAGTTTGTATGTTTGCGGTTCATGAAAAATCCATTCTACCTACACATTTCCACACAGTTTAGAATAGCTTTCTGTGGCTTTTACATCATAACCTGTGTGGAGTAGTCTGACACTGATGCCTGTTTGGTCTGATTTCACATGCTAGGCTCTACTCTTGTGGTGGGAGGAGATTTGTGTATAGGAGACTTAATCAACATAAACAGCCCAGTTTTAGACTCTGCAGCAGAGATCTGCAGCCTTTAAAATCCACTAACATCGCATTGCACCAACACTGTATGTTTAGAGCCACAAATGTTACGTGACCTTTAAAAAAAAAAAAACTTCACCGTTTTTGATAAATATCTCAAGACGTTTGTCATTTTTTAAAGAGAAGCTGTTTCTTTTTTTCCTAAGTTTTGCAATAAAACAGAAAAAATGCACTACCTTTATTTATTACCTTATCACATAAAATCCCATTAAAACATTGTGTTGTTTTTGTGAAAAGATTACAGCAGTATGTGAAATGTTCTGGCTTGGCAAACTGAGGATCTGACTTTGTTGTTTTTTCCCCAACAGGTACAGGATGTACAGGAAAAGCCAGACCACAGGCTTCCCGTCATTAATCACAATCTTTTCAGCTCCAAATTATTTAGATGTCTACAACAACAAAGGTTTCAACCTTTTTTTGCTTGTTTTGTCTTTTTCCTGTTGTGTTTATTGTTGTTTTTTTGTTTTTTTTTCTTCATTTCCAGTCATTGATTGCATTGACTCCTCCTATATTTTATGTTCATCTTAGCTGCTGTATTAAAATATGAGAACAATGTGATGAACATCCGACAGTTCAACTGCTCCCCCCACCCCTACTGGTTGCCCAACTTCATGGACGTCTTCACGTGGAGTTTGCCTTTTGTTGGAGAGAAAGGTGAGATTGTAAATGAGGAGGCAAATTTCAACGAAATATATTTTTCTTTTTAGTAGACACATGGAGAGAACTTTATTTTTGTTGTTGTTTACATTTGTTGAAGGAAAAGTTCAAACATTATATGTCTGTTTTCACTGACCCAACTTTAGAGAGGTTAACATTGTAATCCCACAGCACCACACACAGAAATGCATGTAAATGTGAAAAACTAAGTGTTTAAAAGTTTTTACATTGAAACATTCATTTCAGTTTTTATTACTTTTTGGACATTGACACTGATGTGCTTGAAAATATTCCAGCTTAACCCCTTCATCGTTGATTTAAAAAAATAATAATTTTATAGTTGAAAAATTGAACTTTAATCATTTAAGTCTGAATTTGCCTTTTCTCTCATGCAGTGACCGAGATGCTGGTGAATGTATTAAACATTTGCTCTGATGATGAGCTCATGTCAGAAGGAGACGACCTGTATGAAGGTAACCTAATGATAAAATCACTTTTAGCAGAACAGTCGATTTCCTCTAAATATGTCCATTTTGTTCCCTAATGGCCTGAATGGAAACAAACTGGTAATATTTCAGTTGTTAACCTTCAGTAAATTTGCCCAAATGAAGCTGTTTAGGTGTCGTCACAACTTATTAAACCCTTATTTGGGTTCTGTCAGACTTTTAGCTGTTGGTAGCGCTGCTGACATGGTCATTCTGTCATTAATGCCAAATCATTTTTGACCCTTTTAAAGTTAAATTTGAAGTGTCAGCGCTGAGTTGATGGTTTTATTGGAAAACCTTTCAGGATTCCCATTCTGAATACCATTTCTCCTTGATAATGACCATTTATCAGAACCAGATGAGGTAAAAAAAAAAAAAACAACAGAAACTGTGATTAAATTAAAAACAAAACTTGGTACAACCTTACCTGACATCTTTGAAAGCTCTTCTGTAGCTCTTAGACCGCTGATCTCTTTATCCTGTGTTTTCATCTCACAAATTGGTGCAAGCAGAATATCTCTAGAGGGGGAAGTAAATAACCGTTGCACCGTCTGTACTGTTCCCAGGTGGCACATCGGCGATGCGCAAGGAGGTGATCCGGAACAAGATTCGTGCCGTGGGGAAAATGGCGCGGGTTTTCTCAGTTCTCAGGTCTGGTTCTCTGATCAGTGCTTTACTTTTGTTTGTTTGAAATTTTACACTGCTACATCTAGATGTGGATCATAATCAGTCCTGTGGTTTATTTAAAATACACTGTAGACAGTGGCAGTGCTAGCTAAAAGGTTAGGTGCGCTAAGCAGAAATGTAAATCAAAATCCTTGTGATGACACAAGTGAAACAGTGCTTCAGCTGCTAAAATTGACACAAGTTAACCTGGACACACGTTAGCATTTTTGGTTTCACTGCAATGCAACTTTCCTACGAGGAGGTGCAGGGGTTCAGTAACCCCTGATGATTAACCTTTTGACCTCGGGACTGTCTGCTGTCTTTGCTGTCTTTCTGCATCCTTCTTTGCCGTAAAGTGACCTTTTTGTGTCTGTTTGCTTTGTTTTAGGGAGGAGAGTGAGAGTGTGCTAACGCTGAAAGGCCTCACCCCTACTGGAACTCTTCCAATGGGAGTGCTGTCAGGGGGGAAGCAGACTTTACAGAACGGTAAGTTCACTCTAACTCAGTCTAACTAGCTGCTGGGCTACAGAAACATACCCTTCAAGGTAGATTGGTAAATGTCATATCAAGTACCTGTAAAAAGTTTTCACTTCCTTGGAAGAAAACCTGTGAAATCAGTTTACACTTTGTCGTTAACTGTTTTGTTTTTTGTTTTTTTGTTTATTGTCAAAAAGGCAGATTCTGTTGATCATGTTTTGATTTGTGATGTCAGTAAAAAAAAGTTAAACATCCAAGAGGGTGAATACTTTTTAAACCTTGTTAGCAAAAAAAATAGGGGAAAGTGGAAAAGTCTGCATTTGTCCAGATTTAACAAAGCCCACTTCAGCACGGCTCAGGCTGTGATATTGTTTATGTAATCTGTACTAATATAGCAAGTGTCGTTAGATGTGGCAGAATATTTCTTGGCAGCGACTCGCAGTGTCACTTAGTAAATAAGTGCAAATACCAAAATGTGAGTAGTATTCCTACCAAAAGGTTCAGTGTTCTTTATACTGCTGAGTGCAGAAGAACTTTGCTCTTCCTCATCCTGTCACTTTCATGCATTTTAATGTCATTTTACGTGATAGAGAAACGCATTTGAGTGCGTGATTAAGAATTGGAAATGACATTCTAAATGTTGCGTGTATTTGGGTTTGGCTCCCTTCAAAAACTAAGTAATGTTTAAAAATATAGATCAAGGTTTTCCCCAGTGTCTCATATGGCAGACGGGCCAACAGTCTTTACTTGTGCCTGCATCAGGCTAAGTATGGCTTGTTTATTTATTTTATTTTAGTTTTTTTATATTTGCCTTTTTTAAGACTTTATAGTTGGTGCGTAGGTATTGTCAAAGTCTTCCAATAACGCATCATTTCTTAGTGATATTTTCAAATTTCTTGTCAACTTTAAACATATTTAAACTCAACTTTAAACTTGTGGCTTTTCAAAAATAACACATTTTACATAGTCAATGTTTATCAGAAATGAAAAGTGATTTTATGCAGAACTTTCATTTAACATTTGCAGCTATATGGGAGTTTTATTGAGCTGAACTGAAGGCAAAAATGGCTCTTTGGAGTTGCAGACCTCTGATCTAATTAGAGATGGAAAACGAATGGGACTGAGACAGAAAACATGGCCGTCCAGCTGAACCTGTAGACCAGCAAGGAGAGAATTATTTAAACAAACAACCAGGAGGTTCAGAAAGTATATCCATGTTTTTGGATGATCCAGTCAAAGTCTAGACTTGAACCAAACTGCCATTTAATTATTCTTCATCAGTTTGTGTTTGTAAAATGATTGAAGGTGGAAAAACCTAAAGAGGCGTAAATACTTGGCAAACTTTCTGATGATGTTAATTCCAGACCTGCTTTAAAATGACTTCAGAATGTTTTTATACCATTTCTACCAACCGTACTGGTGCTGCTAACACCTTAATGTTTTCCATCCCAGTTGGACTTAAAGGCGGGAAAGGTATGATTTTCAGTTACACCAGATCAACCCGTTTGCAAAAGAAGCTAAAATGGAAAATAAAGGGTTTTATTTTGACGTGCTGTTTGTTGAAGGCCAGCTTCCTTCCCTCACTCGCCTCTTTGAACGGCTCCAGATCAATGACAGGAAGCACTGGCTAAACTTTGTTTCAAGCCTCATGCAGCGGAGGGTTTTTTGGAGGTGTGCGTGTGTAGGCCGGTCAGCCTGTCGCCTGGAAGTGGCTCCTGACCCTTTGATCTAAAGGCCAGCGCCCGGTGCGGGCCGCCAGAGGACATGCTGGGAGCCACGATCGGCCATGTTGGAGACTTACAGAAGCTGCCGAGCGATCGAAGGAGAAACCACATGTTGTGACCTTTTACAGAATGCCACAGTCCGTGCCAGCTCGGCTCACCACGGCTTTCAGATCAGCCAGGACACTTCAGCATCAGGATTTATTGTCAGTTTTCTCTTAATGCTCAGGTTCTTGTTTCAAATGTTTAGTTTATACTAGCTTGGTGCACTAAAGTGAAAAACTAGGGAGAATTTCTTTACTCATCTCTGACTTTCAGTGAAGGAGCCTGTATCCAGCTTCAACCATGCAGACCACAGTTAATGCCACATTTAAAACAAAAAATACATGTTAAATGTTAAATCTGCTAAGAATGTGCATTTAGTAAGACCAGTTGAATAGAAGGAGTCACTAGCAGCGTTTCCATTACAAATGTACCCAAGTATTTAATATTCTGTTGTCGAAAAAACACAATTTCCCTAAACTTGTTCAAGTGATAACTCATTAGAAATCATGGCAGCAACAGATGTTAAACATTTAGATGATATATAGTCATTATTCAACCATGATTCTAACACTCATCTATCAGCCAATCAGAGGAGACTTTGGCATCTTATTCAGGCTTTGGAGCAACAAGCCCCCCTACTTGTGAGCATCTATGTAAATGTAGTTGGTGATTTTACAGAATAGTTATGGATTCTACACAGTAGGATGACGTACAATTTTATGACCTGTGATGCAGTGAGAGCTCAGGGGGAGACAGCTGCAGATAGTCTGAAAAAAAATGAAGACAAACAATCGCCCTCCATCTACTTCCTGTCATCTTCTTGGTTTTTGCCAGTAGAAACATCCAGCTGTTGATCATGTGACTCGTGTCATGTCAAAAAGCGTTTCTATTGCAGTTTTACAAAATACGTCTGTTTCAATACGACTGGAAACAATATTGAAACAGAAATCCTAAAACCTCATTCTGATGCAAAACTTTTTATCAAAAATGTTTTTTTCTAAATTCCCATGTTTCCATCAAACACATTTATTTTAATAATTTAAATCTGCACAATTTTATGATTAATGGAAACACAGCTATTGTGAGCCAAAGAAAAGCAGACTTTGGAATAAATAAGGTTCAGACAGCAGGCAAGCGCCACCAGCTACAAGCATCTGCAGTCTGAACGGCCACATCACATTTTATCCAGTTTTTAAGTCACAGACATGTGACATAATTCCGAATCAGAAGAAGTTAGATCTAAAGAATGACTGAAAATTATAATTATGAACTTATGAAAGATGTCTGCATCACTGAAGCCATTAAAACGCCGCTATCCCACCACTCCTCGCTCAGACTGCACATCCAGACAGACTTCACTACAGAAGCTGCAGTCAACAAAAAGTTATTGCTATTAATTATGATTTCTTTCTATTAGCTTCCTTCATCTTGCTACGATCTGGTGATGATACCATCAGCTCCATATTGCTGAATAACTTTAATATTGTTCATTTTTACTGGTGTCATAAACCTTTCACACAGAAGTCTCATTGCGATGGAGTTTAATGACTTGAGCATCAAGACCTGCTGTGTGACCTCAGCTGTACAGTAGTTTTGGGAACAACTTTTTATTCAGTCATGCCTCATCTGGTTGCACTGTCTCTTTCCAATTTTTATTTTTATTTTTTTCAGTAAAACATGAAGAATTAAAAAAAATAAAAATCTGATTAGATTTGTTGTACAGGAGCTAAAGTACGAGCGCCCTGCTGCGTCGCCCTGCTTGGTCATCGTGGCACATCTCCTCCAAGTCCGACTATTAGAGCTGAGGTAAATCCCCCCTCAGCTCTCCTCACATAAGTCCTCTTGACCCTTTAACACCAACACTGTCCCAGTTGTCTTCAGTCTGACCTCTCACCCTTTTTATTCAGAGGTTTTGAAGACGACTCACGTCGCTCTCTTGTCCCTCCTCGTCGTCTCAGAAAGGCTTGATATTTGATTTTGCTGTTGAATGTATTGTTTTTAGCCCACTTTTGATGACTCAATTTTTTTTCTCCTTCCCAAACTCCCAATAACAAAGCTACCATTGAAGCAGCTAAAGCAAAAGGTATGCAGTGTGACTCGCATTCCTTGTCTGTGTCTTGTGTTTGTGGTTTCCACCCTTTAAAGATAGAAACAACCCCGAAATGTGGACTTTTCTATCTTGTTTGTTGTCTCTTTTTTTGTAATATAATTACTAGGTATCATGTTGCTGTAAGAAATACTTTACTGAATATAGCCCCTCCACTGTTAAATAACCCAGACCATGGTGTGAAAAGACTAGTAAATTCCAGCATTTGAAAACAATGTCAAGATGGTCTGATAAAACTAGTAGTGAGACTCCATTAAACGATTCAGTTGAGTCTATAATTAACTAATCACATTTTCATCAAATTATGTATCTACAAAATAAGTTCCATTTTGTTGGGAGTGTTTCTCAGTTCAGTGCTCTGACATACGTTTGTAAACGGCTAAAGTTCAGAGACTTCCTGAGTCTCTGAAAGAGCAGGAGCTTCTTAAAGTGACAGAGCTCCAATTTTAAGGTGTCCAATTGCAAAGCCAAATTTATTTTAAGTCATGTTTGACATATTCAGCATTTTTTATAATAGCTGAGAGGAACACAGTTACTTGATTTTGCTACAAAATGGCAAAATGTGTGGTTGGAAAGTACATTCCTACTGCCCCTTTGAAGTATTCTATATCCACCTGATTTTTCTGATCCAAACAAGTAGTACATGCTGATAGTTGACTCATTTCTAGGTTTCAATCTTTTCTAGCTTCGATGCATTTTTGTCAATAGAAATAAAATCACAGATGATCATGTATAATCATGGGGAACGATAGGCAATTAATCTCTGGTTTTCTCGGCTCGATTGGTGCATCTCTAAATATTTTCACCAACGGAGCTCAGGGTTTCTCCCAGTATATTATAAGCCTGGCGGGCCCCCAGGCTTCACTTGACCCTCACCACCAGGCTAAACATTGTTTGTTTGTTTATTTTAATACACTAGTAACAATGACAGCAAAGACAGGTTAAGCCAGGTTTACATATAACGAAACAGTCATTTACGAAAAGATAATGGCATCCGATTCTACATGCAAAAGCTACAGAAATGCCATATTTTCTTTGTTGTTTATGTTTTATTTTCAAATTTTTCTGTTAATTCTTAACTTTAAAAAAACAAAAAACAAAAAAAAAAAACAGTGGGATAACTGGTGGACTAGCTAAGCCCGTACGACTGGGGCTTAGCTAGTCCCCAGTCTAGCTAAGCCCCAGTAAAGTTCAGCTAAAGTTCAGAGACTTTAGCTGAACTGGGGCAAACTGTGGCAAAAAGCTCCACAGTTTGCCCCAGTTTTCTGGGGCAAACTGTGGAGCTGAAGGAATTTCTGGTTCTCCACACAACTAAAGGTGTTTGTAGATTGAAGTTTGGGACCTGCCTGTCCCCTTGTTGCTGAGGAGTCTCTTGCTGTTTGAGTAAAGTGTTTTCTGGTCAAGTTTGGCTCCCCGCACAGAGAAAAGCCTGCTTAGACGTGGCTAAGATAAGATCAGGGACATCCCCGCCTGGGATATTTTCAGAAACTAATCCCGTTACACCATTTGGCTGTTGCTACGCCGACCGCCTCATTAGCTCCGTAGTGACGGCCATTGCATGAGAAACACTTTGATCAAATCCATTCAGAACGGAATTGCTTCACAATTCTGGGATGCTTCACATTACAAACCAAACCAAAGTCAGCTGCACACATTGTTAGGATGGCTCTGTGTAGAATCAGAACACACTGGGGTCATAATCTAAAGCTACACTTCAGCACTGAGATGCAGCTTCCTGTTTCAAACTGCTTAGCCACGTAGCTTGAGTTAGCCTTCCTGTAGAGTTAGCTGATCCTATAACTGGTGTTTGGGTTCGGTTTTGACCCCAGTTTTAAAATCAATATAAACATGCACTCAAAATTTTTTTATTGCCTAATTTGTTTTGTAACTCTTGGGTTCCTTTATTGGGATTCCTTTTACTTCAAAAAATGTGTTTTGATATATTTAGTGTTTCGTCCAGTGACGATTTGTTTTCACCTTTCACCACATTTTCAATAGAAATGTACCTTATGTTATCTGACTATTATTGAAAACTATTGGAACATATTTCTTAAATAAATCTGTTGTTTATTTATTTAATATTAATTAATGTTAACTGGAGTACCATGTATGGTGCAGGGGCCAGAATTGACCCTTAGCGGTCTTGCTAGTTAACTCAATTTGAGGAAGTCGGCTAAGACTGTGGAATTATTAGTCTGAAGAATGAGCTCAGAACAAATAGTCGCCATCACAGATATTATTGAGGATATTTTGAAGGACTTAGTTGAGCTTTTATTTCCTTAAGTTTAGAGCTTCACATGTGGAAAGTTTGTCTGAAGATTTCCTCTCTGGTTTGCTTTCCATTTACACATGTTCTCTGGTTTCCTCGGCCATCTTTTGACACAACCGTAAGTTTACAATATGTGGAGTGTTTTGTTGTGGTTTGTCCCAACTGGTGTTTGAACGCCAGTAGTTTTTTTTTCTTTTTCTTCTTTTTTTTTTAGCCATGCATGTGTTGTGTTCGCAGATCCTGTGTACTGTGCTAGACAGAGACCGTGTTTCAACCTTTGTTTTCCTGAGATCCACTTTTAGTTGAGCCTCTCCATACAAGATATAGCACGCTTAAAAGCTTTCTAACTTCTCTTCATGTTCCATTTTTATCCCCCTTCCCCCCGTCTGTTCTCCAGCCATTCAAGGTTTCTCTCCCACGAGGAAGATTCGGAACTTCGAAGAGGCCCGAGGCCTGGACAGGATAAACGAGAGGATGCCGCCACGCAAAGACGGCCAGCAGCCGGACGGGACGGCCGTGAACGCCAACGCCCCCAGCAAGAACGGCACCAACGGATAGAGGGAGGCGCAGGCTCTGCCGTATCCTCACAGAACCCATACCGCCCCACTCCCAGCTAACAAAACAAGCTCTGTGTGCGTCTCTGTCCGTCTGTCTGTCTGTATCCTCTGCTGAAACTGTCTGTCCACTTTTTGCTCACATGGAGCACAGAGACGGCAGCTTCAGTGGATAAAAACCGATGGAGGCCATAGTGCTGGGAAAACACTTCCAACAACAAAGAGGAGAAGAAGAAGAAAAAACACCAGTGACGTACTGAATGATGAGCCTGCCGGAGCAGTCTGATCTTATTTATTGAAGTTTATATATATTAGATTTATTTAATAGTGAGTAAAGGTTGAAGACAGTTGTGTAAATGCAAACTGACACTGAACTTATGTGAATTTTTTTTTTTTTTAAAAGGAGAATTTTACAAATGGATTCAAATAGAGCTCTTGTTATGTAGGTGTTTCACCCCTTCATGTTAGCTTTTTTTTTTAAATTATTGCTCTGCGTTTTTAATAAGGGAAAAGTACAAATACTGTCCTGAACAGCCTCTCTGGACTCCGGTTCCGGTCCATACAGACGGTGTTTACCTGTTGTGATTCACTTGACTGATGGTCAACTTGATCTTCCCTGTCTAGTTATTGAGCAGTCAGAAATTCAAAAATTCTGATCTTTAATCCAATCAGTGAATGCACCATGCTCACCAGGTTGTTGTAACGTTATTATTTAAAGTGGAAGTTGTTACAAAGTTCACACCAGCCCAGTTTAATCTTCTTTAATCAAACTCCAACTCGTTTCTTTTAGAAAGTCCAGTTCGTTTGGGGAGGTGTGGACGCGTAATCGAACTTGGATGTAGATCAGAAAAGCGAACTCTGGTCCTCTTACAGACCTCAATCTCAGTTTGGTTTGAGTGAACTCTGGTGCGGTTCAAATGCATATGTGAATGTTAAGTGGACAGGAGACTGCTCCAAAAATAGAAAATAAAATGCAGGGCAATCTGGGAAAATACAACCAAAACAAACACGCGAGGCGGAGAAAAGGCTCGTGGTCTTTTGCCAAAGACAAAAGAGAAATCCTACAAACGCTACAATCTGACACCACTTTTATTTTGTTTACATTTTGTGAAGAAGGAAGTCGCGCTCAGTGTGTTCTTTAGAGATTTTTGTATCGTTTCAGAGGCTCTTGGTGCAGCAACACCACAGGCAAGGGAGTAAAAAGCTTATTGAAAGGTTTAGATGGTTTGGTAAGGTGCAGTGTGAAAGCGAATCGATGAAAAGGCAACAAATGTTGTGACTTTGGTTGATCAGCTATGAAAACACTCAAGGTTTTCAGAAGCTGTCTTAAAGGAGACAGTTTTAGTTAGAGACGAGTCTGTTCTTCATTCAGGCTGGAGGAGAATGAGAGAGAGCATTATTTGAAGCAGATAACAGGAAGACTGAACGGTACACATTTTGGGCTTTCAAGCTGTCTAGTGAGAAGACTCTACTGAACTAATCACTAATGCTAGATGTTTTAAATCTTTAACCCTGTACAGGGTTAAATCTTTAACCCTGTACAACAACTCCACATCATTTTAAAATATTAGTAATATTACTCTTAACATCACACCTGCTCCTACTATAACTAAAGACTGCAATAAGGAGGTCGGGTGGGGAAAAAAATATGTATCCAATGGTTCTTTAGGAGAAATTGGGAGTCTGTGACGATCAGAAGGCTTGATGCTTCAGAAACTGACCACAGAATTTGAATACGGCATTGAAAGTCTGTCATTTGAATGTAATTTTAATGTAAATGATCGTTTAATACTCTGAGACTGAAATGATGCTTTTCTGTTTGTATCCATATGAACAGGTTCAGGTGTTGTTCAGGGATGATGTTTATATGAAGGATGTGTCGGTAAAATAAAACGGCATCAATGCTGGAAGCTGTGGACACTGGTTCTCATACAACATGCTTCCTGTTCTGGTCACACCTAGCTGCATTTCCGTTAGCAATGCGCGCAAAACTTTGTCGATGTTCTGCAATTTCACAATTGTGGTGTTTTTATTAAATAAGAAACAATTAAAATCCCACATGAGTAAATTAATTAACATAAGTAATTTAGAAACATGTGTCACGATCTTCCAACTACTTCCTGCTGTCTTCTTCTTTGTGGTCTGCAATGTCCGGTTGTCAATGACATGACTTATGATGCAGAAAATGTGCTTAAATTTGAGTTTTGTAAAATAAACCAATTTTCAATTCGGCCAAAAAACATAACCCGTCATCCTAGCACTAAAACTTTTGATAGAAAAACTTTCTTTTTCTTTTTTTTTTTTTCAAAATTGCCATGCTTCCATTAAGCAAATTTATTTTCAAAACATCAAACTGCGCAATAACTTGGTCAATGGAGACGCAGCTACTGTTTGATCGGGATTGAATATCAAGAGACGGTTTAAGACAGGGGGCTCCAAAGTCGATCCTGGAGGGCCGGCATCCTGCATGTGTTAGTTCTCTCCCTGGTTTAACACACCTGGATCAAATGATGGCTCATTAGAGACCTAAGGAGAACATTGACAAGCTGAAAAGAGAGTTACTACCACCAGGGAGAGAACTAAAGCATGAAGGATGCCAGCCCTCCAGGACCGACTTTGGACACCCCTGGTTTAAGACAACCAGCTTCTGTAAGAAGAAAAAAGGACAATAGTTTTATTTTCTCACACAAAAGGGACATATTTATGGAGTATTTCCAGAAGCTGTGGACACTGGCAAAGGCCGTTCTCCCCCACCCCCCACAGAACTGCTTCGTTTGGAAATATGTTTGACGGCGTCGCCGCAGTTTGACTCTCGAAGTTCCATTTGAAGACTCTAAAAACAGAACTGGGGCGTGCTCTGCTTTTGTTTCACTGTTCTCATGTTGATTATACAGGTTGCCGATTCCTTTTAGCTCATAGCCATGAACACGGCACAAGAAGAGGAAGATTGGAAACGCCAAACGGCTTTGACGGCGCCGTACCCAGACACAATGGACTGAGTCACTGTACTCAGCGGGGACGGTGCTATAAAAGGGAGCGCCTCCGCACTCCAGGCCTAACCGTACTTTCCTCATCTCAAGCACGGCTGACTCAGAGATGTAGTATTTTTAAAGACTCTCCGTCCCCTCTAAGTCGGCGGGGCCATCGACACCTGCTGAGACACCCTGTGTGTGTGTGTGTGTGTGTGTGTGTGCGTGTGTATGTGTGTGTTTTCCCTTTTTCTCGGTGATCTAACTCTCTTGAGGTACTCATCTGTTCAGTCACTCCCAGCCCTTTAAAAACCGTTTTTTGCTAAAGAAACTGGTGCTCCGACACACCTGGCTGTAACTGCATTGTCTTTTTTTTTAACAAGGTAGGTGCATATAAGCTTTAAGATTTGGTATTGTCCTGTGAATTTATTACTTTTTTTTTTTAAAACGAGTACAAAAACAAGTGGCAGCATCAGCAGGGTTTCCACACAGTCTTCTTTTTTTTTTTTTTTTTTCTTTTTTTTTGGAATTTGGTCAGAACAAGTACGGAAAAAGAAAACTTTATCCAAACATCCGTCTATCCTTCTGTCCCTCATGGTGTCCTTCGTTCCTAGTTTCCTTCCATTCTTTATTCCTTCTGTCCTTTTTGTTTCCTACCTAGCTTTTTCTCCATCCATCCTGGTGTCTCCATATCCGACCTTTGACCTCCCTTACGCCTTTCTTTTTTGCGTCCTTCCCTTTTCACTTCCTTGTCTTTCCTTCTTTTCTTTCCTGTTTCTCTCCCTCATACTGTTTGTCATTGAACTCTTCCTTCCTTGCTGTCTTGTCATTCATTTGTTCTTGCTAAGCCTAACCTTGTCTTTCATTGTTTCCTTGTTTCTCACGTTCTTTTCTTCAACCCTTCTAGCTCTATTTTTTTTGTTTGTTTGTTTGTTTTTTACTCCTTGTTACCTTACACCATTCTGGGCCTGTTTCTTTTCTTCCTTGTCCTTCTTTTGCATTCTTTCCCTTTGTCTTTCTTTCCCGTCTTCACTTCCTTGTGTTCTTCCTACCCTCCTGCCAGTCTCTGGTATTTGCAGGTTTCATAATTAAAAAAAAAAAATTTGAAAAACTTGCCATAAATTTACAGGGAATGTTTTTATTTCAGGTAGAAAACTGAAATGGATGTAGAAAAGTGTTTTTATTTATTCTTTCTTCTTCTACACATAAAGTGTGTAGGACTCCTGTGTATGCGAGGAAGCTTGTAGTCACACAAGACTTCGAACTTGAGTTATTTGTTGAACATGTTATCTTTTGCAGTGCGGCTCATTAGATTTCTGGACTTCTCCCAGGAAATGAAGTTATTTTTTTGTTTTTTTTGTTTACATTCATCTGTGATGTTGGAAATTGTTTTTAAGGCTTTCCAGGATGAGCCATACAGTGTACTGACTCCTGTCAGATCTTAAACATATCTTTAAGAATGTTTGAAAAAAAAAAAAAGTCAAATCTTATGTTAGCTGTAATAGAGGGTCAAGAACAGTATTGTATATGTCATGCAAGGCCATGAATTTGTTTATGTACATGTATCTTTGGGGGGGGGGAATAAAACTAATTCTAAACATTGATTTGACTGACTGGTGATGTTATCACAGCCGTTTTTCCTCTCCGTTGTAGCATCACATTCATTCTCCCTCATCTAATGTGTCCATCCATAGATTGGTTTCAGTAAAGTTTTCATCCACACGAATCTGCAAAAACCTCCCCCTCACGTTGTTTGAAGCATGCCAAACCCATAGGGGGCAGCATAGCAGAAATCTTAAACCTATAACAGCCAATCAGATTTCCTCTAAACAGTCATTACTTTGTTAGAAATTAAGCAAAGAAACATTAATACAGAAAATTATTTTACACGTATAAATTGCTTGAACTACTTTTAAATTGTATTAGAATATGAAGTTAATAATAAACTACAAGACCATGTCTATTGGGAATCATGTCAAAGGAAGTACGTTGATATATTGTTGCATTATTTGTGGCAAATTAATGAGTGGCGCTAAATCTGTTTCCGTATTCTCAGTTTTCTCAAATTTCCACTTTGCTTGGATTTTTAGAAATAATTGTCTTTAGTGGTATTAAAGTTTTCATTTGGATGAAAAGCCAGAATGCAAGTAACAAAACAAAAAAACCCTATTTGATTTCCCAGACATCCACACACAGTGTGTGTGTGTGTGTGCGGGAGGAGGGGATATTTTACTGTAAATTTTTAATTTGAAAGCAGGAATTAATCTCTTCTGCTAACGTTCATATATTCTCCATGCTCTCTCAAATTTTTGTGTTAGCGCTCCGATTTTCCTTGGTCTAGCTGTATAGTTTTTCAACATTTCCATTTCCTTTGGAGATATTCTTGGGAAAAGTCGACAAGAGAAAAAACGTCTGTTATATGTTAAATGGTTTTCTTGAAAGGAGTTTTCCTATCTATTTAGATTTTAGTGCTGAAAATTCTGTATTCTGAGCCCCACTCTTCTTTAGTTCACCCCACCAGGGTTATGACCTCCTATGGAGCACAAGACTACAACATAAAAAGCACATGGCGGTTTGTTTTTCATTCTATTTGTTGAGTTTTAACAATTACATTCATCTGAAATGCTGCTTGTGTCATCATTTTTGCTATTTTAACACAATTTGATTATGAAACAAAAGTCAAATAATTACAAATTTACAACGTTCATTGGGTATTCTGAGTTCAGTCTGCCAACATTATGATTTATTTCCTGGAAATGAAGTTAAACCACCAGCAGACATTTGATGATTTGTCAACTCTGATGTAAACACGAGCTAAAAAATTATTTTACAACGACACTGCTTGCACATTACATTGGCAATGTAAATAAAATATAAATATAAAAACATATTTCACAGTTTCTTATGAACAAAGACATGGCTTGATATGGAACATGAAATGCAAACATGCAGTAACTGCAGTCCAACGCGCCACTTTCAAACGGGCTGGTTCCACAGGAGTCACAGAGAAACAAACACTGCAGCTAAAAGCAGCTCTGCCCCAACAATGTTAGAAAATAATATACATTAATTACAGTCAGGGTCAATTTAATGTACAGTACACAAATGTGCCATAAGAAAACAGAAGTGAATCCCTGTGAAATCCATAGTAGGGTGCCACACAAGTTCAGTTTGTACTTCCTGTTGAGGTTGATGCAAACAGGACTCTGTCCCTGTGGCCGGCCAGCTGCCTCTAGTTGAAGACCAGAGGGAAGGTGTCAGTGTTCACCAACACTTGGCACCAGGCTGCACATCAGACCTTTGGGGGAGGTACAGGTCTCAGAGCCTGGGATAAACAAACAAATATAAATATATAAACATATATTTATATTTATGTCTTGATTGAAGAAAATGACCCTTTATGCCTTTGAACATGATTCCCTGGGGGTTGGGCGGCAGACCCTTACAGTTGCCACTGCTGGGTCACTGTTACATGGGCATTATATCTGGCTTTTTTTTTTTTCCAACTCTGAGTCTGTTTTATGTTGTGTCATGTTGTCTGGCAGTTATTATTTAAGTGATTTATTGATTCTACAAGTCTAGCAGTATTGAGGTTTGGTGACAATGAACTAAAAAATGTTAACAAATTATTTTACACGGGTTTAAATCATTACTTACATAGGGCTGGGCTAGTTTAGATGATTTCCATCTCAGTTAATGAATAAAATAGTAATTTTTAAAGAGCCATCATCCTCAGCAACTACCAGCTCTCTCAATTTACACTGTAGCTAGACTTGTTTCCTTTAGCGTTAGCTGATTATTTATTTATTTATTTATTTATTTGGAATGTGTTACTTGTTGCCAGATTAATGACAGCACAGACAGGGAAGGGAAAAAAAAAGCAAGAAATGTGAGATTTACACCACCTGCTAGCTATAACTGGAGCTGGGCTGTTAAAAAGAAACAGTGTTGTGTTTATGTCTGTTTGTGCTGCCCTCTAGTGGTCAGTTTTGATTTTCACCACTTTTTCGGTTGTTACTGGTGAAACATTACATCTATAATTGACGTCTTAGTTTTTTTTTTAAATCTCCCTCTTTTGAACACGAAGCTGCCTGTCAATCAATCCAGTGGGTTTGTCAGCAACTAACCAATCGGCGGCCGCAATTTGTTCTGAAGTCAAACACCTGAAGGAACTGAACCTCTGTCGAAGTTGAGTCAAGATTCATCAAGATTTGGTGAAAAAATAATTCGGAAAAATTGTTAAACGTTAGTCATTGGGGGATATGCAATTACGTCACGCTTTATCTAGAGAATTTAGAACACGGAATATTTTATTCGATTTCTAAAACCCAAATGGAGTCTGCGGCCGACCATGAGCAACTGAACACAACCGTTCTGATCGACGGCATACCTTCCACGTGTTCGTCTGTATGAAGGTAACTGCATATAAATCACCCTCTTTTTTTTGTTAGAATTTCATCTTTAATGTTGAATGGTTAAATCGAAGATTAATGCATAAAGCTCGATTGTGTGCTGTGCTGTTTCTTTGTAAAACATACGTGATCAATTGTGTCTGGGTCGACCCAGAACGTTCCTTCACATTCATTAATTTCACAAGCAATTTGGCGTTCCATATCTGTAATCCTTTACTAGACCCTTGGGCTTTGACATTAATTTCTCTGTAGTTTTCCGCAAATAACCCTAATGTATAGCTCGTTCTATTTATTTTATTTTTTAAATGTTAATGTCTGTCATCTTTGCCTTAGTGTTTGATAAGGCAAAAATGTCTCAGGTAGCAGTGAGCTTCACTATCTCAACTATTATAACTGTTTGTTTACTGGAGGTTCGCTCTACCTGAGGTATACTTCTGCGTGGGCGGAGCGACTGATCCACTGTACGATCGGCCAAAGTCTGTTACGGTGGCGTAATACGGCCATTGTAGATTTTTAAAAAAGAGCCAAATTTCAACCAAAAATTCTGAAATGTTTAGATTGATCTCAGTAGCTTTTGAAAATTTTTCGAAATTTTGTAATTTTCCAAGTTTAATTTTGATCTCAAAATTTGAGCTCTGCAAATTTTTGACTTTTAGAATTTTTGACTTTTCAAACTTAGAAATTCCACCATTTTTCTTCTAAAAAATTTCAGAAAATGAAAATTTGAAAAAACGTCTGATTCTTTGAAATTTTTTTTTTACTACTTTTACTTTCTATCTGCAATGGCCTTAATACACCATGGCAGCTGTCCCAGAGGAAGTGTTTACCTGGCGTGCAGCGATGTAGTTCTGGCTCGGTGGTTTGGGTCGGTTCCCTGCTGGAGGTGGAGGAGGCGGAGCTCCTTTGGGCTTCGGTGCCTAAAAGTTGAGCCATATAGTTCTAAGTATATTGAGCAGCTGATGTACAGTCCTGCGTCACGATGCCGTGCCGTTTACCTGTCTGAGTGGCCTGGGCTGACTGATGGTGTATTCCTGGTTGACATGAGGTGCAGAGCTGCTTACTGCTGGAGCTTTTCTCTGCGTCTGTGAACTGTTGGGAAGGAATTCGGTCATCATCATGACGAACAGGAACAATAAAACCATCTGTGGGGTGAATGTCGCTTACACTGGCAGGGTTGGACTATGTTTCTTCCTACACATGAACCCCACAACCCCAAAAACCAGGCCGAGGATCACCAGAATGACAGCCAGGGAGATGGCGATGATTGCTCCTGCAGGAATGAATCAGACATGAGTTTATCTGAATCCAGGATTTGTGCTGATGAACACCTGGAGACGGTTCGTACCAGTGGACAGAGAACTGAAAGCATCATCCTTTGCTCCGCAGTTAGGAGGCAACCAGCCGGGCAGGCACTGACACTCACTCCTGTGATTGCACACCTGAAGAGAACACACACATTAAACCATGAACACACAGACTGGACCCTGAACACACAGACTGGACCCTGAACACACACATTGGACCCTGAACACACACACACTATCAGATTGAAATAAAATCCAGATGGGGGTATCGGTGACAATCTGCCTTATCCATAAGGGCAGATCTATTCAGTCTAACTCTATGCTCCATGCTCTGAGTGACATCAGGCTTTAGTATTTATTTTACATTATGTTTAGAAGTCTTATTTGCACTTTCTAATTCCTAATTGCACAAAAACAAACTATTTATTGCAGTTTGTTTTTGTCCGTTTCAGTTTCTTTATTCTTTACATTGGCTGTTCTGCTCCTAATTGCACATTTGTATTTAATACCTTTATGTTTGTGTTAAAAAAGACATTTTTAATCAATTAATCTGTTTTTGGATCGGTACTAAACCTCAGATATCGGTATCGGAAGTGAAAAAAGTGGATTGTTGCGTCCCTACTCTATTTACCATTTACTATTAAGAAGTAAACCTTACTTTATTCTTTAAAATTGACATGTCAAGCTTTATTAGTGATTTTTTTTAAAGCACTTAACAGAAAATGTTGTGGAGTTGCTCTAAATTGGACATCTGAGAAGACAGAAAGTGACGGCTCCAGATGAACAGCTGGTGCCGGTTGCAGAATGTTTATCACTCCAATCTAGACACAGTTAGCGTTTAGGAAAGCTGTCATGCTGGTGTGTACTCACAGCGTTGCCGGGGCATTTTGCCGAGCAGTTTGTGTTTCTGTACGCACTCTCGAGATCCATGCACTGGTTCTGGCTGCACACCTTGAAACACACAGACACACTTTGAAGCTGCTGCGAACACAGGATGATAAATCTAAAAACTTGGAAAAAGTGAAAAACGAGTACCTTTCCCTCTCCACACATGGTGCCTTCATCCACCTGCCCGTAGTCTTTGGTGTAGTCGGTAAAGAACATCGCCTTGCAGACCCCAGAAAATGTGACCATTTGGCCGTAGATTGGGTTTGGATTGCCGCCCTGGCAGAAGAGCTTCCCACACAAAACATCTCTGCACAGAAAACAAGAGGCTCATGTTTACGTCTGTCCCTGAACTTCACCTGAGGGAGCTGAATGGGAAATATCTCGACCAATTAGAGATGCACCAATCAGACTTAGTAATCGACTCCAGTTCTCAGATGCCTTTGAGGTTTCATTTTGATTTTGTAATGGGGCCATGGCAGATGGAAAAAATCTGGGGAAAATTTCTGCCAAAAAAAAAAAAAACTTTGAAAATAAATTCAAAAAATTTGGAAAAAAAAAACTGGAAATTTCAGAGATTCAAAGTTTGGAGCTCTGGGCTTTCCTTAGTTTTTCTAGAAAATTTGACTTTATTTTTTCTAGTAATATAATAGGCCACCTTTAAGCTTAATTTTGTTATCAAGTGGTAGAACTGTGAATTTATGCGACTGTTTTTGCAATATTTGTTTTATGATGTGGATTCCTGGAAGAGCAGCCATTGTTACAGTAGTGGCTGATGGGGATTCAAATAAACAAACAATCCTTTAAAGCTACTTATTCATTTATTTGTTAAAAAATAGAGATTTTAGTTGACCTGCATTTTAGGAAAGGATTAATAAAAGCCAATTATTTCATATTGGGAATACGGATCACAACCGGCGACGATCAGTTTAGTTGTATTTACTGAACAGCAGGTTGTTTCAGGCCTGTCAGTCACCGATCGGAGCCATCAGCTGTGTTGACTGTTAGTTTCTGCTGGTTTGTTTGGTGCATCACTAGAGTTGGGGATAATAATAATTATAAGGACTGTTCTGAGACTCACTGTTTTTGGCAGGGAATAAAGTCGATGTTGGAGAAGCGTCTGCAGTAACCATAGTTACTTCCTTTAGTGTTGTAGTTGTAGCAGGACGAAGGAGCCTCATCGGCAGCTGGAGAGACAAGAATCAAACCGTTTCACAGCTGACCTCGTTGTTGTTAGTCTCACTTTTGAACGTCACCTGAAAGCCGAGTCGCTTACCGTTGCCGTAGACCTTCTTGCACTGCGCTGCCCTCTGTGGACACTGACCGTTGTAGCAGTAGCCCAGACCCTTATCGCATGGGAGCCCGTTCACAGCGAACACGTCCTCGGGACAGGTGGTGCTCTTCCCGTCGCAGTACTCTGCCAGGTCGCAGTCGTCCTTCTTCCTGCGGCACTCGATAGAGCGAGGCTGGATCTGGGTGGAGCAAATCCCGTTACCACAAGACATGACGCGAACGTCTCTGGTGCTGACGGTGGATTTAAAGCATCCAGGCGTTTGCTGGATGCAGAGCTGTATGTTTTGTGATACAAGCCTTATCAAAATGTAGAATAATGGTGCAGCAAGTAATTAAAAGAAAGCATCTTGAAATGCCTTCTGTATTTCAGATCTGATGGTTCCAGTGCGTGACTCATTTCTAATCAGGGAAATAATTTTTCTATATAGATTTGAAAAAGTTGTGGCTACAGTTTTTTTAATGTCTCCATTACTCAGATTGTCTTTGTCTCATATTGGAATTTGTTTTATGATCTAAAACAGGAACGTCAAAAACTTATTTTCAGCCAGATCCAGATCTTGAATGTCTTCGAAAGGTTAGTTGTGGCAGAATTTATTGGTGAAGTCCATCAATAACCTGCTAAAATATTAATAAATAACTGTCTCTCATATTATACTTAAAATTCGATAAGTACTTAAAATGAAATATTGAACATTTTTCTTACATTTGACAGTTTATACAGATAAAAATGCCTTGATTTGATAAAACAACTGCTATCTGGAAGGTTGAGGGCCACATACATGGTTGTGGCGAGTCGGATTGAGTTTGACATGTGATCTAAAACATTTAAACGTGACACAAAGCAAAATCCACCCCCCAAGAAAAGTACTTTTTCATAAAATTTTTTTTGTTATAACTCAAAGTCCACAAGAGGGCGGTAGTGCGCCAAACAATTGTGTTGCTGATGTCCACGGGAGCTTTGCCGTCACTGGGCTGTTAGGCTGAGAGGTGATGAATGATGTCGACTCACCTTGCAGTTCTCGCAGCACTCGCCTTCAGCACATTGTGAACCTGCGCTCAGGGTGCAGGTGGTGGCGTTGCAGCACGGGTTGGTGCATTCCTGTAAACGGCAACGTGTTTAACTTGAAGCGTCAGAGAATTTCTCACATGTGAAACTTTGCATTAAACCCCGTCACATCCTGTATCAATCAATATTGTATTTTTGCAAAGTTTGCAGCTTATTTTTTGTGGCATTGCATCATGGTGAGCGATTAGGGGAACGTTCAATCGCGGCGAAGTTGATCTTTTCACTCCAGTCGTGTACAGGACAAAGGTAATGCTGGAAACAAATCTCGCTGAAATCTCTCTGTCCAGTCAGTCGCTTAAAACCTGGCTTCATGTTAGCAGTGTTAGCTTCTGCTCTGCATGCTGCTCCAACAGGCGACCGACCGCAGCCATAATTCTGAGGTATGCTGCATGTGCAGCCAGTGATTTCCACCAGAGCTGACAACAGGTCCAAGCAGAACTCTGAAAGGAATGTTCTGCGTTGTGAAATCGACTGCATGGCGTTATAAGAAACCTTAACGTGACTTGTCAAAGGCTTTCAGCAGCCTTAAAGTAACTGAAGGGGAGAACTGAGAAGTTAAATATAACAATAAATAAGAGTCTAGTCAGTAGTGCTAATTAGAAGAAATAAAGACCAAACAGCGATGAGGAAAAAACAAGCAGAGAGTTGGATGCCCAGCTGAGTGCTGCTGGTTGTTTCCTAGAATCACCCGCTTGGTAATGGCTTTAAAACAGAAACATGTCTTGGTTTGTCAGGAAGATTCCAGATCACGAAACTTCGACGATGACAGGAACTTCTGTTAGATTGATAAAAGCCCCAAACGTTGGTTTTAAATGCCGAATGGAGACAAATCTGTGCCACTGCGTCAAATCTATAAACAAATTTCAATCTGTTTTTGACATACACGTGGAATACATACATTCAATTTAAGACTTTTTCCTTAAAAAAACCCCATGATTAACTAAACAATGGAATTGGTCATTTTTCTGTCACCAGGTTTTTTCTTTAATCTGTCAATCATTGGGGACTGCAGCTCCTAATTTTCAATTAAATATTTTATTTGTGTAGTCAACCCCTTGTTTCAATTAAAAGTGCAGTTTTTGTATAGCTTGTCTGAGCCCTGAATGTGCAGAGTGTTCAGTGTTCATGTCTCGCAACATATTTTCATTTGAACTGAGGTCTGTACTGCTGCTGCTCCATTCAGCAGGTTTTCTTCCAGGAATTTTCTGCAGCTTCAGGCTACAGATAATTTCTAAGCTTCATATTCTGGACTGTTGTCTTAAGCAATGAATGCATCTGATATATATATATTTTTTTAAATGACTGAGTCGTCTCTATGTTAAACAGAGGGTTAGTTTTCTGTCTTTGAATGAATTTGTATTTAATTTGCGTTAAAATATTTTTAGTTTGGTACAGGCGGGTGTCTGCTGGCAGAGGTTTTGGATTTGAGTATATTTCTTAATGCATTCAAAAAAAAGTTCAGTAATGAAATTGAAATCTATTTTTTAAAATTGCATCGACTTATTTGGAAATCAGCCTTTCAAGGAAATTATGACTAAACTAAAATCCGAAATGTCCTCTTTATTGTGAAAAGCAGCATAGCAGTTTTAAGTAAGGCCATTTAAATTTTTTTTATTTTAGATAAAGGGCTGTTTTTTTGTACCTCCACAGAGCCACAGTCGCACTGCTCTCCCTTTTCCAAAAATCCGTTCCCACAGACTCCTGGAGCCACGATGCTGGTGAAGTCTGGTTTGTCGAATATGCAGCTGGGGTTGCGGGTTGTCAGGTACCTCTCATAGTTGGCGGAGCTGCAGGTACTGAACGTGCGTGGAATGTTATAGCTGCCAAGAACAAATAAAGTTTGTTGGTTTTTTTTTTAGCTCCCAAGTAAGACACCACAGTTAGCAACAGACCTCAAGATTGCCCGGAAAAAATTAGAACTTGGTTTAAATAATCAAAAAAACAAAACAAAGAGCTTAGCACTTATCCCTGAGGAATCCCAGTTCTGAGCTACAGAGACATGGAGACATGTCCTTACAGCTTTCTGCTTCATCTGTCAAAATATTCAGGATCCAGTGGCAGTTAGGCCTGCTCTCCTGGTCTCTTGGTCCCACAGCTTCATGATGATGTATAATGTTAAACGTCTCTTATCAAAGTTTGGCTCAGTTATTACTAATTTACTTTTACATTACTGATTATTTCATTAGTAATTATAATGTGCCGTAAGATATTAAAACGGCAATATACTTCTGGTCTGACACTTGTCTCCCCAAGTGCTACACAGCCAAGACATAGCATCTACTGTGACGTTAGTAGATGTGTATAAAGTCACATCTACTTTAAATTGGTGCTGCAGTGTTAGCCTGTTAAAGCTGCAGCACTCTGACCTTTTCTTTACAGTCCTGTCACCAAATCAGGAAAGGAAAAGTTCCAAACTCCAGTTATATTATAGTTTACACATCAGCAGCAAATCCTGTGTTCTCCATTCTGCTGCTTATCTTTCTCTCACAACACCCACGCGCGCGCGCACACACACACACACGCACAGTGAGAGAACTGTACGTAAACAAGGCAATCTTTGACAGCATCGGTGGCTGACCTACTTTAACAAACACGCCCTTTGAGGCAGCTAGCCACCGTTTCTTACCTGAGAGCTGCGGCCATGATGCAGCTGTCCCCAGAACAGGAGCAGGCACTGGAGTCGTCGTGACTCATGCCCAGGTTGTGGCCCATCTCGTGGGCCAGAGTCGCTCCCACTGCAATGGCTCGGGTGTTGTGATCCTAAAGACGAATAGAGGCGCAGCTGAGCCAAGAACCTGCAGTCTAACTTCAATGAAGAACCACCAAGACTTTGAGGTTGGAAGGCCTCATTGACATCGTCCTAATCTTTTGCTCCCTCTACAGCTTCTTGATCGGATTCCACTTGAAAATGTTAATATTCTCTTGGTAACACTCAGGAAACAGTGAATAGGGTATCATGTACTGCATAGGACAACAGAAATGTATCTACCACTAGTACTCCCCGCATTACTGTAAAAATCTTTCAAGTGTGTACATAAGTATAAAAATTAGTATGCTCACCCTCAGGTCGTATGTTCTTCACATTTCCATTTAGCCATTTTAGAATGATGGCAATTTTTTAAGATGGCTGCCATTTTTGAAATAAAATGTTACCCATTTTTATGACTTGTGTGAACGTTATGACTCGCATGTTTTTGACAACAGTAATCAGTAATCTTATTCATAAAACTTTAAGGAAATATGTGCCAAAACTGAAGACTTTACAAGGAGATGAAGATGTGACAGTCGCCTTAATGGTTAGCATTAGCTTCCCCTGATTTTTTTTTAATTTTTTTTATTTTTTTTATGCGAGTAGCAGTATAGTATTAACATAATAAATATATTTTTTTTTAGCAAATTAGTGGTTAGAGAACCTAAATTTCTGACAATCTGGCAATAACTACTGCAGATTTAATGCAAACATTTGTTCTCCATCAAATCTGTGGCGGCCATTTTGGAAAAAATGGCCCCAAGAAAAAGGAAACACAAGATCAAGAAAATATACATTTGCTAAGGTACAAAACAAGTAGGCTGTGTTTTGACTCTAAATACATCTAATTGGCAATTTTAGAGATTTTTTTTTTCCCATGACAATCCTGGTGGTCATGTTGAAATTTTCAGTCACTAATGTTAGGAAAAAAAAGCAAACCCCAGGAAACATCTGTGACAAGTTAGGTTCTTGTATCCGCATGTGAAGATTTTGCTGAAATACTAACCAAACTACAATAGTGCAGTTTGGTTTCAAATCAAATCATCAATTAAATTATCTAGTCAGGACTGAAGTGAAGTATTTGAGAATTCATATTACTGGGTTGGCAAGCATTTTTATATCAAAATACCACATTTTTCCAGTCATGATATTCCATTCTTTTCCAACCGTCACAGCAGCACAGTCTCAATAATCTGGAAACAATTTAGATCCAAATGATCCGTAGGGCAGACCTGGAGTTGTGTCCCTTAAACCGTTCCAGGAGCAGTTAGCTCCAGCTCACCTGTACGACCCCGACCGAGTGGTCAGTGCACAGAGTCCCGATGTAAGCCAGACCCACAGTGGCTCCTTCAAAGTCGATCCCACTGAAAGACACATTGAGGCTTTTCATCACGGCTGCATTCTATGTTCTTCATTTGAATAAATGTAACATCTACAAAGTTACAGGAAATATGATTATTATAATTCTGTGTATTTTACTTCCTGTACTCATTTGTACATAGACATACTTACCGGTTTCACCAATGCACAAATTGGTTATGAAATTTCATGTTCATGTTTAGGGGTAGAAGTTTATAAGTTCTCACTTCTTCCTACCCCATTTTGAGCATGATATGTTAACTGAAACAAAAAATCTGTATTTTCTCTTCTTTCTTATGCACTTCTTGTTACTGTGCACTATTTTATTTTTATATTTGTATCATGTTCGAATAAAATTTCATTTCATTTCATTTCATTGTTTGGCTGCCAGCTGGTTTACAGTTTGTCATATTGCATGGTTTATCCATATGTCTTTAACATAACTGCACAGAAGTAGATGTGTTATGATGGATTCTGTTTTGTTTTGTTTTTTTTTTTGGACATGCCTTCAGTGTTTTTTTTCAGAAATTCTCTGATGTGAACATAGGAGCCCAGATTATGACACCGCTGCTGTTTTGCAGCAGATCTTGGCATAGTGATGAAACATGTTGCACAAGAGTCGTTTGGAAACTAAAAACATCTAGAACATTCAGATCTGTTCAGATTGGGATTTTCTAAAGGCATTTTAATAAACCAGAATCTAATTTAATAAGGTCATTTATTTTGCCTGTTACACCTGAGGCGTTCCCTGCCTCAGGTGTAACAGGTATTAACAATGCATGGATTTAAGTCAATATTTTTTATTTATATTAGTTTTGATGATTATTATTTATAGCTAATGAAAACCCAAAAAGTAGTATCTCAGATGATTTTAAGTTGTTTTGTTTTTTTTGCATTCATTCCTGCATGAATGCCAGGCAATGACGCGATGTACGCGTAATCAGTGTCAATAGAAAATATGTTCAATAGATTGTTCAATAGTTTCACTGAACTCTGATTCAGAGCCGAGCAGCATTCTGGGGGATGTAGGCAGAGGAAAGGCTTTAGCCAGCTAAGGAAGGTTGGTTGCATCAGCTGATTCGCTGTTTGGTTACCTAGCAACAACCTGTTAGAGCAGCAGCAGCAGTTTCAGGTTTCACCACTGTGCCTCATAACTGCTTTAAAATAAACAACGGCTTGGAGTGAAGGCAGAAAATGAGTAGAAGAGCTAGAGAGGAAACTGTGGATATGTCACCAGTTTGGTAATATTTCAGACATTGAAAGAAAAAGAAAAAAACAAACAACAAATCAATAATTATCAATATCAACTGATATGAAAGACTTGTATCGTGATGCATTTTTTGTAGCTGTATCGCCCAGCACTATGTAGACTTCAACATGGCCATAAACATAAAATTTCAACCATCAAAATGAACAGAAATAAAAGCTAAAAAACTATTGCTGCATTTCCATTGACCTACCATTGACCAAAGTGGAATTATGAATATAAATCCACTTATTGGAAACACACCAATTTTGAAATAATTCACATTTTTTGGTTTAAAAGTTTTTGCATTAGGGTGAGGTGGGTTTCCGGCAAAATTGTTGCAAAATCGCAGCTCATGTTTGCGTAGTGAATCTATAAAATACAAGAGTTACTGAAGTAACTGAACATCTTGGTCATTCTGATCTGATAATACACCTGTCTTCATGCAACATCCTTTCTGTTGCACAACACATGCACAGTTGGAAAGGGATGTTACTCCATTCAAGATGACTAGAAACAGAATGACTTGTACTCAGAGGTTAGTCAGACCTGATGAGGTGTGCGTTGTCGTGTTTTATCCGTTTCACCAGCTCGGAGTTTCTCCAGGTCTTGAAAGCCTCCAGGTTGTCGTTAGCGGGGTTGGTCACAGAGATCAGGTCGGTATTAGACCAGACCTCCAGACCCACCAGACCAATAAACGTCTTCAGGGGTTTGTATGCCTGCAGGTCATCATAACAACAAAGTGAACTATTCAGTTTCCCATTCAAAGCCCTACAGAGGTTTTCCAATATAACGAAAGACAAATTATTAAAAGCAGCAACCTGGATGATGTAAACTGTTTGCTGAGCCATAAAATGATTTGTTGTGGAATTTGCCCAGGAAAGGCAGCAGCAGCAGCAGTGACTCACCATGTTGACAAAGTTGACGATTTCAAATATCCTCTGTCTCAGCTTGGTCTGATCTTTGTTCATCTTTGCATACTGAAACAATATTTGGTTGTATAAAAAAAAAGTTACATCCCGTTTCCCAACAGCTGATTCACATTATGAGAGGCAGCCGTAGTTTAGACCAACAAGTTAAGACTGTATGTGACTTTAAAAACTATTTCAGTACTCTGCCTGACAGGAAACACTGAATGATGACGCTAATTAACAGAGCTGCTATTTAAAACAGTGAAGGAAGAATTGTTAAGCTCTTTTATATGAGATAAAAAAAAAACCTCCTGATATGAAGTCCACAATCCTAATTCTGCACAGGAAACAGAATTAGTGAAGCCATTTTGCAGAGTCAGCAGATAAGTTTGGAACTCTGTTTCATTTTAGTTTGAGAAAATTTAAACTGGCAAACTTGAGGTACAAACAAAAGGAGAGGTACAAATTACTTATAGTGTAGTTTTTTGGTTTTTTTTGCTAATGATACATTAAATATAAATACATTTATGCATGTTAACTGCATGTACTTTTTCATATGTATGTGTGTGTATATATATATATATGTGTGTGTATGTAGTACACCAAGTATTGTGAGTGAATGGTTGAATCATTTTCAAATAACCTATGAGATGTGTAATATCACAATGAAATAGAATTATTGAAATTCTTACCGCTCGATTATCAGCTACAAGAACGAGTTCGATGTATTTCTGCTGCAGTAGAACAGGAAGACCCTGAAACGAGTCAAAAACATTTCAGTTTCCCCATAGAGCTTTACATCACCGTAGTCATTTCTATAACGTTTTCTGACTGTATCCCTGCCACCCAAAGTCACATTTAACCTCCGACAGCGAGACCAAGGCACAAACATGTACCAACCCCAGATCTGGAGCGGCTCCGGCTTGTTGGAGGTTCCATGTCGTCCTCCCAGGAAGTGTTTGTAACACCACACACTGCAGGTGACAAGTTCCTGTCGTTTACGGTCGTCACAGCGTGCTCACCCTCGTCGCCACCAGATAGAGGCTCAATCAGGTACCGCTGTTCAGACGTCCTGAAGTAACCCCTAAACCCAGAAGGTATCCTCTTTTGAGAGCAGGCATCAGTAAAACACTCACTGCAGTTCACCACCAAGCAAATGAAAGGAAGAAGATGGTTAACCAGGATAGATGTTAGCATCTTTAGGTTTTGTGTCCAACTATTTTCTAATTCGGCACAAAATGACAATTTTCTGACTGGGATAGAAAAAAATTCCTTTTCAAATTGTCCCATGCCATGAATTAATCTGTGTGTATGTAGCATTCAAGATAGCTTAGTCAGGTCAAGCTAGCTTAATTTTGAAAATATAATCTTTACTTAAAATAGGCAGAATTTTGCTGCATTTGGATTTTCTTAATTTTAGTTCTCGTCTGTCTGAAGGTGTTCATGTCTTCAGTAGGGAGAAATATGTGACTGTATGAACATAATGTTAATGATATTCTCAACCATTTTGTTTTTATTTGCAAACCCAAATCCACCGATTAATTAGAAAGGAATTAATGACCTTTGACATTTTGAAATAAATTTTGAATGAAAAAAAAAAAGTAAAAAAAGTAAATCAGTCTTTTCAAAGCATAAACTCCTACTTTACTGTTTCATCTTTCGAGATAACAGTCTCATTTCCTAGAATGAAACTAATTTCATTCTAATTCCATTGTGTGTCCAAGGCTTTATACAAGCTATAAAATTTAACATGCAATAATGAAGCTGTTCAACTGAAACCGTTCCACTTTATCTACACTAAATCAGCATTTCACACACATAACATGATGAACAGATATGTGAGGCGGTTACCTGAGTCCCTCACATGTACTGATGCTAGCAGATGACTTGCTGTCATTCACAATCTTTCCATGGTAGTAACAGTGATCCTGACCAAGACAGAATATTAACAGGGATGAATGTAAATCATCAATAGCAATTTTTTTTAACTTTAATTTTCCAAATACCTATACACCTAAAATTATGCACACAAAATTCAAACTCGTTCAAAAAAAACTTACGACATCATGTGGTCTCGTGGTGACCCGAGTTCCATCTTCTTGGTAGTAGGTTTCTGAGTAGTCTCGGGTTAGTAACTCACTGATGAGAAATATGAAATCATATGCATAATCTTTGTTCTATATAAGGAACTGAAATGGTTCCTTTCATGAAGGAACCATTTCAACCAAATTCAACCTTGATTCTGAGATGTGATATTCATTACAAGGAACTTATACCACTGTGTGGGTGGGTTTTTTTTTTTTTTCTTATTTTAAACACAGACAGACATACACATGTTTGCGTGGCTATTGTTGTGGGGGAAGTTCCATTGACTTCTATTCATTTCTACAGCCTAAACCTTACCCTTATCCTAACCCAGTCTTTACATAAATAACCATAACCAAAACTCAATTCACACCTTAGTCCTAAATCTAATGTAGTATGTGTCAGGAAAATGGTCCCCACAAGGTATTACAAACGCACACACACACACACACACACACACACACACAAGATTTACACTCCCACGCCAGGGAAGTGAGAACATACTTATTTTTCTCAAGTTGTAAATGAATGTCTCTTCCTCCAACAGTCATTGCATATTTAATCGTCTCTGGTCTGACGTTCTGAAGGGGATAGAGAAATGAAAATTATGCTTTCTGTTTAGTTTTTTTTCATTCTCAAAGCCACACTCAGAACTTGTAAAAGTATATGAAATAATCAATCTACATGAAATTGAAGTAGGAAGATCTACCTCTGTGCTTCTTTTCCTGACTGCATGAAGTCTGACAGGACGAACCACCTCATAGTCTGTCCCCACTTCAAAGGTTGGATTGTGGCTTTCTGTGAACACACAAAAGGAGACGGCAGATGGATATACCATATCCAAATCTCTTCCCACCATATTTAAGGTTCTCCTCAAGCCATCAAAAGTAAATCAAGAACTCCAAGCCTCGTAAAGGAACATCTGAAGTGTAAGTCAGTCGAACAGTGTGCCGTTTCAAATATCCTATGGGATCGGCTTCAGAAAAGTTTTCATCCACATGAACCCTCACAAACTCATGTCGGAAAGCTTTCTTGTGAAAGACACTGAATTAGTTGCATTTGTGTACAACCTGGATTAGTTGCAGCTGCTGCGTGGTGACAGTCATAAACCCACTTGTTTTTGCAATACCGATCTACCCCACTTTATCATAAATGATAAATCTTTCATCGTTTATGGTGACCTCAGCAAAACTTATCAACAATCCTCCATGCTGGAGTCATTTTTCCCAGCAATACACATCGTCCAACATGCTGGGAGAAGTAAACAGTAAACAGAAGTCTCCGTTTAGAAATGGTTATACTACTTGGAGTAGATGCACTAATTCCTAACATTTTGTTGGCTGAGCCACCCTGACAACCTCTTACCTCTAATGCTTTACACAGCTAAATGCACCATCAATCCCTGACCTAGCTGTTTGAATGTATTATGTTGTAAATGTTTCCACAAGACGGTACTGAATGAGGACAAACTTTGTCATGGATTTCTCGTAAGCTGTTTGTTAAAGTTGCACAGCTTGAACAGGAAAGATATCTGTAAGCCAGGGTTTGATTTCTCGCTGACGC